>NW_025757260.1:0-5737 GCF_021184085.1 Oncorhynchus gorbuscha
GTGGCAGGTAGCCTAGCGGTTAGAGTGTAGGGCGGCAGGTAGCCTAGCGGTTAGAGTGTAGGGCGGCAGGGTAGCCCTAGTGGTTAGAGTGTAGAGCAGGGTAGTCCTAGTGGTTAGAGTGTAGAGGTGGCAGGTAGCCTAGTGGTTAGAGTGTAGGGGAGGTAGGTAGCCTAGTGGTTAGAGTGTGGGGAGGCAAGGAGTAGCCTAGTGGGTAGAGGGTAAGCGGTGGCAGGTGAAGCCTGAGTGGTTAGAGTGTAGAGGAGCAGGGTAGCCTAGTGGTTAGGGGTAGGGGTGGCAGGTAGCCCAGTGGTTAGAGTGGTGGCGGCAGGGTAGCCTAGTGGTTAGAGTGTAGGGCGGCATGTAGCCTAGTGGTTAGAGTGGTAGGGCGGCAGTCTAGTGGTTAGGAGTGGAGGGGCGGCAGGTAGCCTAGTGGTTAAAGTGTAGAGGAGGCAGGGTAGCCTAGTGGTTAGAGTGTAGAGGTGGCAGGTAGCCCTAGTGGTTAGAGAGGTAGTAGGGCGGCAGGGTAGCCTAGTGGTTAGAGTGGAGGTGGCAGGGTAGCCTAGTGGTTTAGTAGTGTAGAGGCGGCAGGCTAGCCTGATGGTTAGAGTGTAGAGGAGGCAGGGGTAGCAGCCTAGTGGTTAGAGTGTAGAGCGGCAGGCTAGCCCTAGTGGTTAGAGGGTAGAGGCGGCAGGTAGCCTAGCGGTTAGAGTGTTAGAGTGGAGGCAAGGGTAGCCTAGTGGTTAGAGTGTAAGAATAACTGGCAGTTAGAGAGCAGGTAGCTAGTGGTTAGAGTGTAGGGTGGCAGGGTAGCCTAGTGGTTAGAGTGTAGAGGCAGAGTAGCCTAGCGGTTAGAGTGGAGGGCGCTTGAGTAGCCTAGCGGTTAGAGGCAGGTAGTCTAGCGGTTAGAGTGTAGGGGTGGCGAGTAGCCTAGCGGTTAGAGGCAGGTAGCCGACGGTTAGAGTGTAGGCGGTGGTAGCCTAGTGGTTAGAGGCAGGTAGCCTGGCGGTCCAGAGTGTAGGGCGGCAGAGTAGCCTAGTGGTTAGAGGCAAGTAGCCAAGCGGTTAGAGTGAGGGGCGGAAGAGTAGCCTAGTGGCGGTTAGAGGCAGGTAGTCTAACGGTTAGAGTGTAGGGTGGCAGGTAGCCTAGTGGTTAGAGGGGAGTGAGGGATGCAGGTAGCCTGATGGTTAGAGTGTAGGGGCGGCAGGTAGCCTAGTGGTTAGAGTGTAGGGCGGCAGGTAGCCTAGTGGTTAGAGTGTAGGGCGGCAGGTAGCCTAGTGGTTAGAGTGTAGAGGCGGCAGGTAGCCTAGTGGTTAGAGTGGAGGGGCGGCAGGGTAGCCTAGTGGTTAGAGTGGAGGGGGCGGCAGGTAGCCTAGTGGTTAGAGTGTAGGGAGGCAGGTAGCCTAGTGGTTAGAGTGTGGGGTGGCAGGTAGCCTAGCATGGTTAGAAGTGGAGGGCGGCAGGTAGCCTAGTAGTTAGAGTGTAGGGAGCGGCATGTAGCCTAGTGGTTAGAGGTATCCTGGTTAGAGTGGAGGGGCGGCAGGTATCCCTAGCGGTTAAAGTGTAGAGTGGCAGGTAGCCTAGTGGTTAGAGTGTAGAGGTGGCAGGTAGCCTAGTGGTTAGAGTGGAGGAGGGCAGGTAGCCTAGTGGTTAGAGTGTAGAAGCGGCAGGTAGCCTAGTTGGTGTAGGGGTGGCAGGTAGCCTAGTAGTTTAGAGTGTAGCGGCAGGTAGCCTAGTAGTTAGAGTGTAAAGGCGGCAGGTAGCCTAGCGGTTAGAAGTGTAGGGCGCTTAGGTAGCCTAGTGGTTAGAGTGTAGGGCGGCAGGTAGCCTAGCGGTTAGAGTGTAGGGCGGCAGGTAGCCTAGTGGTTAGAGTGTAGGCGGCAGAGTAGCCTAGTGGTTAGAGTGTAAAGGCGGCAGGTAGCCTAGTGGTTAGAGTGTAGGGGCGGCAGGTAGCCTAGTGGCCAATGTAGGGCGGCAGGTAGCCTAGTGGTTAGAGTGTAGGGCGGCGGTAGCCTAGTGGTTTAGAGTGTAGGGGCAGAGTAACCTAGTAGTTTAGAGTGTAGGGCGGCAGGTAGCCTAGTGGTTAGAAGTGAGGGGCGGCCCGTAGCCTAGTGAGTTAGAGTGGAGGGGCGGCAGGTAGCCTAGCGGTTAGAGTGTAGGGGCGGCAGAGTAGCCTAGTGGTTAGAGTGGTGGGGTGGCAGGTAGCCTAGTGGTTAGAGTGGAGGGGCGGCAGGTATCCTAGTGGTTAGAGTGTAGGGGCGGCATGTAGCCTTGTGGTTAGAGTGTAGGGGTGGCAGGTAGTCTAGTGGTTGAGTGTAGAGGTGGCAGGGTAGCCTAGTGGTTAGAGTGTAGAGGGCAGGCAGGTAGCCTAGTGGTTAGAGTGTAGGGTGGCAGGTAGCCTAGTGGTTAGATGTAGGGGCAGGGTAGGGGCATCCTAGTGGTTAGAGTGTAGGCGGCAGGTAACCTAGTGGTTAGAGTGTAGGGGGTGGCAGGTAGCCTAGTGGTTAGAGTGTAGGGCGGCAGGTAGCCTATTGGTTAGAGTGTAGGGGCAGGTAGCCTAGTGGTTAGAGTGGAGGGGCGGCAGATAGCCTAGTGGTTAGAGTGGAGCGGCAGGGTAGCCTAGTGGTTAGAGTGTAGGGGCAGGCAGGTATCTAGTGGTTAGAGTGTAGGGGCGGCAGGTAGCCCAGTGGTTAGAGTGGGCAGGCAGGTAACCCAGCGGGTTTAGAGTGGAGGCGGCAGGTAGCCTAGTGGTTAGAGGTAGGGCGGCAGGCAGCCTAGCTGAGTTAGGGAGGTAGGGGAGCAGCAGGTAGCCCAGCGGTTAGAGTGTAGGGCGGCAGGTAGCCCTAGCGGTTAGGAGTGTAGGGCGGCAGGTAGCCCAGTGGTTAGAGTGTAGGGGGCGGCAGGTATCTAGTGGTTAGAGTGTAGGGCGGCAGGTAGCCTTGTGGTTAGAGTGTAGAGGGTGGCAGGTAGTCTAGTGGTTAGAGTGTAGAAAGTGGCAAGGAGTAGCCTGATGGTTAGAAGTGTAGAGAGGCGCCCAGAGTAGCCTAGTGGAGCAAGGGGGCGGCAGAGTAGCCTCAGTGGTTAGGGTAGGGGCGGTGATGTAGCCTAGTGGTTAGAGTGGTGGGGTGGCAGGTAGTCTAGTAGTTTAGAAGTGGAGGGGCGCAGGTACCCTAGCGGTTAAAGTGTAGAGGTGGCAGGTAGCCTAGAGGTTAGAAGTAGGGGTGGCAGTAGCCTAGTGGTTAGAAGTGGGAGGGGCAGGCAGGTATCCTAGTAAGATTTAGAGTGTAGGCGGCAGGTAGCCTAGTGGTTAGAGTGTAGGGGTGGCAGGTAGCCTAGCGGTTAGAGGTAGGGCGGCAAGTAGCTATTGGTTAGAGTGTAGGGCGGCAGGTAGCCCATTGCTGAGTGGAGGGGCAGGCAGGTAGCCCAGCGGTTAGAGTGAGGGGCAGGCAGTAGCCTAGCGGTTAGGAGGAGGGGCAGGTAGCCTAGCGGTTAGATGTAGGGGGCGGCATGTAGCCTAGCGGGTTAGGAGGAGGGGCAGGCAGGTAGCCTAGCGGTTAGAGTGGAGGGGCAGGGCAGTAGCCTAGCGGTTAGAGTGTAGGGGTGGCATGCAGCCTAGCGTTTAGAGTGTTGGGCCAGTAACCTAAAGGTTGCTGGATCGAATCACTGAGCTGACAAGGTAAAAATCTGTTGTTCTGCCCTGAACAAGGCAGTTAACCCACTGTTTCCCGGTAGGCTGTAATTGTAAATAAGAATTTGTTCTTAACTGACTTTTCTAGTTATATAAAGGTCTGATCAGTCCTTGATTAGAAGGGGGAAATGAGAAGAAAAAAAAACACAGTGGAAATGGTTTTGAGGTCCAGAGTTGGAGTTTGATGTGTCTAGCGAATCCCAACTGTTGTGCTTTCATCTCAAGGGTGATATTCTCAGACAGATTTAAACCACTCAACATGAAAAATGCAAAAATGTCAGAGAATTGAAAACAAGATCACTTTCTCTGTGTCAGAGATGGACAAAATCACGTTGTGCTTAAAGCTGAAGTTGTAACAAGTCTGCAAACATTGAATGGAGTTTCTGTGCCACTCAGATGACTTAGGAGAAAAGTCTCCGTCAACAGTTAAATTAAATGTTGCCAATATTATACTGTCATTAAGTATGATAATATTTATTTACAGTTATTTTACAGTTTGTTTGTTACTACACTGAGTTAGTAGTACAGTAATAGCAAGCGCTATTGCCCCACTTTTGTTGAATAGAACAAAAATAAGGTTTGATTTTTCATATTTTCATAATACTTATACTATGTAGTTGAACTTGTGTCTCTAAAGTAAGTAGACCTCAGCAATTTATAGAAATGTTTTTCACCAGAAAGGTTGAGATCTTCCAGATCTTTCTAAAACTATGCAATATTGTATATTTTAAATACATTTACTCATACCATTTAGTCCTTCCACAAGATACTGTCCCGAAAACAAATCTAGGGTTACACTAAGCCGGCTGGTCGTACGTTTTATTGTTTGGTCGCAAGAGACGCGACCCAGTCCTTCATTCTAAAGGTTCCATTGCCATACTGGCTGGCAACGCTCTTACGCTCTTATCCCTTGCTTGCTAGCCAGCCAACTACAGCTAACTTACAGTCACGTCAAACAGTGCAGACAGAATAACAACAGTAGCTGCTGCAGTTGCTGATTATGCTGTTTTCTAGTGACATTTATTTGGATACATCCATAACAATGAGCTAATGAGGCTATGATTTCGCCTGGCATGGAAAATGTGCTCTCTCATTAGGACACTGTTGTTCAGAGGAGTTAGCCAACAACACAGCTAACACAATAACGCCAACTGAATTGCAAAACTATTGCACTTGTTTAGTTTGGACCTTTGTCAAATGACATTTATTTTGTTTATATCCAGATAGATGTTTATACAAATCTCCGCTGTTGAAAAAACTAAATGTTAGTCTAAAAGAAAATGGTAGATAATGTCTAGATGCTTTTATAGTGGAGATCAAGTTTCTAACTTCCCTGCTCTGGGCTGATGAGACAGAGGATTGATCAGTCAGATGGAACAGAGTAAATAAGCATTTCAATCTTCAGAAATTTAGCCGGTGGTAAACTTGTGGAATAGACACCAGCAGGAATGCACTTTTAACCCAATCAGAATTCAGGATATGACCCACCTGTTATATGAAATTGGATACACGTTATGCTGGCATGCACACTAACCTGGGTGACTGACAACACAAATAATTTTGTAGATGGTTCTTTATACAGCTAGCTGGCCATTTCCTGTGACAGTCGCTTGTTCTAGGACAAAAAAATCGACACAAACAACTTATACTGAACAAAATAGAAATGCAACATGCAAGATTTTTGTATTTTTTACTGAGTTACAGTTCATATAAGGAAATCAGTCAATTGAAATTATGTCATTAGAATGTATTTATTTATTTATTCATGGATTTCACATGACTGGGAATACAGATCTGATGGTCACAGATACCTTGAAAAAAAATGTAGGGGCGTGGATTAGAAAACCAGTCAGTACCTGGTGTGGCAATTCTTTCTAATGCAGGGTGACACATCTCCTTTGCATAGAATTGATCAGTCAGTTGTGATTGTGGGCCTGTGGATTGGTATCCCACTCCTCTTCAAAAGTGGCCATGTATTATCCACAGCACAAGGTGCACCTGTGTAATGATCATGCTGTTAGTCAGCTTCTTGATAAGCCACACCTGTCAGGT
>NW_025757261.1:0-5737 GCF_021184085.1 Oncorhynchus gorbuscha
GCTCCTTGGATCTCGACGGCAGTGTAACGAGCGTCTGAAGTCGCTGGGTCCATTCTTTGATCGGTTCCTTCTGTCATGCAGGTGAAGGAGGACCCAAACGCGACTTAACAGAAACAGAGTTTATTAATGCTCAAAACCAAATAACTGAAATCCTCTAGATAGTAGAGGGGAAAACAACTGGAGAAGCGGCCACAGACTGCAGGTCGCTTCGGGTAGGCGCAGGCCGTAGTCCACTGAGACACCTGCTCACACGCAGCGTCTGAAGAAGGCACAAAACACGACAGGACAGGGTGATACACAATCACGGCAAAAAACACGACAGGACAGGGCGAAACGCAATAACAGCATGGAATACAAAACAAGGAACCGATGGATCAGGAACGGATCACAAAGGAATAAATAGGGAGTCTAATCAGGGGAAAGGATCGGGAACAGGTGTGGGAAGGCTAAATGATGATTAGGGGAATAGGAACAGCTGGGAGCAGGAACGGAACGACAGAGAGAAGAGAGAGCGAGAGAGTGAAAGGGGAAGGGGGAGAGAGAGGGATAGAACCAAACAAGACCAGCAGAGGGAAACGAATAGCATGGGGAGCACAGGGACAAGACATGACAATAAATGACAAACATGACACTATCTATCTCCCTATCTCCCTTACATAGTAGAACACTCTCTCTATCTCCCTATCTCCCTTACATAGTAGAGCACTCTCTCTCTATCTCCCTAACATAGTAGAACACTCGCCCTATCTCCCTTACATAGTAGAAAACTCTCTCCCTATCTCCCTAACATAGTAGAAAACTCTCTCTCTATCTCCGAAACATAGTAGAAAACTCTCTCTCTATCTCCCTAACATAGTAGAAAACTCTCTCTATCTCCGAAACATAGTAGAAAACTCTCTCTCTATCTCCCTAACATAGTAGAAAACTCTCTCCCTATCTCCGAAACATAGTAGAAAACTCTCTCTCTATCTACCTAACATAGTAGAACACTCCCCCTATCTCCCTTACATAGTAGAACACTTCTCCTATCTCCCTATCTCCCTTACATAGTAGAACACTCTCTCTCCCTATCTCCATTACATAGTAGAACACTTCTCCTATCTCCCTATCTCCATTACATAGTAGAACACTCCCCATATCTACCTTACATACTATAACACTCTCTCTCTATCTCCCTATCTCCCTTACATAGTAGAACACTCTCTCTCCCTATCTCCATTACATAGTAGAACACTTCTCCTATCTCCCTATCTCCATTACAGAGTAGAACACTCCCCATATCTCCCTTACATAGTAGAACACTCTCTCTCCCTATCTCCATTACATAGTAGAACACTCTCTATCTCCCTATCTCCATTACATAGTAGAACACTCCCCCTATCTCCCTTACATAGTAGAACACTCCCTCTATCTCCCGTAGCTATTTGGGGCGGCAGGTAACCTAGCTGTTAGAGCGTTGGGCTAGTAACCATAAAGGTTGAACCCCCGAGCTGATAAGGTAACAAATCTGTCATTCTGTCCCTGAACAGGGCCGTTAACCCACTGTTCCCCTGAACAGGGCCGTTAACCCACTGTTTCCTAGGCCATCATTGAAAATAAGAATTTGTTCTTAACTAACTTGCCTGGTTAAATGAAGGTTAAATAAATGAAATGACATAGTAGAACTCTCCATCTCCCAGCACATTACAGCCCACTTGGAGTTTGCCAAAAGGCACCTAAAGGACTCTGAGACCATGAGAAACAAGATTCTCTGGTCTGATGAAACCAAGATTGAACTCTTTGGCCTGAATGCCAAGCGTCACGTCTGGAGGAAACCTGGCACCATCCCCACTGTGAAGCATGGTGGTGGCAGCATCATGCTGTGGGGATGTTTTTCTGCTGCATGGACTGGGAGACTAGTCAGGATCGAGGGAAAGAGCCCGGACTTGAACCTGATCGAACATCTCTGGAGAGATCTGAAAATAGCTGTGCAGCAACGCTCCCCATCCAACCTGACAGAGCCTGAGAGGATCTGCAGAGAAGAATGGGAGAAACTCCTCAAATACTGGTGTGCCAAGCTAGTAGCATCATACCCAAGAAGACTGGAGGCTGTAATCGCTGCCAAAAGTGCTTCAACAAAGTACTGAATAAAGGGTCTGAATATTTATGTAAATGTGGTATTTCCAGGGTTTTTTCCAGTTTTTGCTTTATTGGCTATGGGGTATTGTGATGTCATTATGGGGTATTGTGATGTCATTATGAGGTATTGTGATGTCATTATGGGGGTATTGTGATGTCATTATGGGTTATTGTGATGTCATTATGGGGTATTGTGATGTCATTGTGGGGTATTGTGATGTCATTGGGGTATTGTGATGTCATAATGGGGTATTGTGATGTTATAGTTTATTGTGTGTAGATTGATGAGGGGAAACAACTATTTAATCCATTTTAGAATACCGTAACGTAACAAAATGTGGAAAAAGTCAAGGGTCTGAATGCAGTGCGTGCGCGCGCATGTGTGTGTGTGTGTGTGTGTGTGTGTGTGTGTGTGTGTGTGTGTGTGTGTGTGTGTGTGTGTGTGTGTGTGTGTGCGTGCGTGCGTGCGTGCGTGCGTGCGCGTGCGTGCGTGCGTGCGTGCGTGTGTGTGTGTGTGTGGTCTCTGAGATATAGTTCTCTGTGGTGACTACACTCCGTGGCGTTTCTCTTGAGATGACGAACGGCTGATCTGTTGATTAGCCGTTTTAAGGGGACATCCGCAGAGAACCAGGGAAGTGACAGTAGAACAGTCAGGTGATTTATATATAGTATCAGGAAGATCCCCTCCCCCCTCCCTCCCTCCCCTCCCTCCTCTCCCTCCCTCCCTCCCTCCCTCCCCCCCCTCCCTCCCTCCCTCCCTCCCTCCCTCCTCCCTCCTCCCTCCCCTCCTCCCTCCCTCCGCCATGCCTTTTACAGGGAGGAAATGAATGGAAGTGTATCCATTGTAGCAGATGGGGCCCGCTTTCCTGGATCTCTGTCACGGTAGTAATCCTAGACCCTTTCAAATTTGTTCGCCAGATTTACAGTCCGATAGAGACGGGAGGGATGGAAGGGTGATGTGTTTATTGCTCTGACCTCAGGTACCAACGGTTCTCCTGTATGTTCTCTCTTTTCTCTCACTCTCTCTGTTTCTAACCGTGTGTCTCATGTCCCTCTCCTCTCTGTTTCTAACCGTGTGTCTCATGTCCTCTCTCCTCTCTGTTTCTAACCGTGTGTCTCATGTCCCTCTCTCCTCTCTGTTTCTAACCGTGTCTCATGTCCCTCTCTCCTCTCTGTTTCTAACCGTGTGTCTCATGTCCCTCTCTCCTCTCTCTGTTTCTAACCGTGTGTCTCTCCTCTCTCCTCTCTGTTTCTAACCATGTGTCTCTATGTCCCACTTCCTCTCTGTTTCTAACCGTGTGTCGCTCCCCTCCTCTCTGCTTCTAACCGTGTCTCTCATGTCACTCTCTCCTCTCTCCTCTCTGTTTCTAACCGTGTCTCTCCTCTCTCCTCTCTCCTCTCTCCTCTCTCCTCTCTCCTCTCTGTTTCTAACCGTGTCTCTCATGTCCCTCTCTCCTCTCTGCTCTCTCCTCTCTGTTTCTAACCGTGTCTCTCATGTCCCTCTCTCCTCTCTCCTCTCTGTTTCTAACCGTGTGTCTCTCCTCTCTCCTCTCTGTTTCTAACCGTGGTTCTCTCATGTCCCTCTCTCCTCTCTGTTTCTAACCGTGTCTCTCATGTCCCTCTCTCCTCTCTCCTCTCTGTTTCTAACCATGTGTCTCATGTCCCTCTCTCCTCTCTCCTCTCTCCTCTCTGTTTCTAACCGTGTGTCTCTCATGTCCCTCTCTCCTCTCTCCTCTCTCCTCTCTCCTCTCTGTTTCTAACCGTGTCTCTCATGTCCCTCTCTCCTCTCTGTTTCTAACCGTGTCTCTCATGTCCCTCTCTCCTCTCTCCTCTCTCCTCTCTCCTCTCTGTTTCTAACCGTGTCTCTCATGTCCCTCTCTCCTGGTAGACGTTCTCGTCTGTATTTATTAGGTGGTTGGTCTGTAAGGCTGACGTTCTCCTCTGTCCATGTATTTATTAGGTGGTTGGTCTGTAAGGCTGGCTGACGTTCTCCTCTGTCCAGGTATTTATTAGGTGGTTGGTCTGTAAGGCTGGCTGACGTTCTCCTCTGTCCAGGTATTTATTAGGTGGTTGGTCTGTAAGGCTGACGTTCTCCTCTGTCCAGGTATTTATTAGGTGGTTGGTCTGTAAGGCTGACGTTCTCCTCTGTCCAGGTATTTATTAGGTGGTTGGTCTGTAAGGCTGGCTGACGTTCTCCTCTGTCCAGGTATTTATTAGGTGGTTGGTCTGTAAGGCTGACGTTCTCCTCTGTCCAGGTATTTATTAGGTGGTTGGTCTGTAAGGCTGACGTTCTCCTCTGTCCAGGTATTTATTAGGTGGTTGGTCTGTAAGGCTGGCTGACGTTCTCCTCTGTCCAGGTATTTATTAGGTGGTTGGTCTGTAAGGCTGTATTTATTAGGTTCTCCTCTGTCCAGGTTTTATTAGGTGGTTGGTCTGTAAGGCTGACGTTCGTTCTCCTCTGTCCAGGTATTTATTAGGTGGTTGGTCTGTAAGGCTGACGTTCTCCTCTGTCCATTTTATTAGGTGGTTGGTCTGTAAGGCTGACGTTCTCCTCTGTCCAGGTATTTATTAGGTGGTTGGTCTGTAAGGCTGGCGTTCTCCTCTGTCCAGGTATTTATTAGGTGGTTGGTCTGTAAGGCTGACGTTCTCCTCTGTCCAGGTATTTATTAGGTGGTTGGTCTGTAAGGCTGGCGTTCTCCTCTGTCCAGGTATTTATTAGGTGGTTGGTCTGTAAGGCTGACGTTCTCCTCTGTCCAGGTATTTATTAGGTGGTTGGTCTGTAAGGCTGACGTTCTCCTCTGTTTTATTAGGGGTTGGTCTCCTCTGTCCTCTGTCCAGGTATTTATTAGGTGGTTGGTCTGTAAGGCTGACGTTCTCCTCTGTCCAGGTATTTATTAGGTGGTTGGTCTGTAAGGCTGGCTGACGTTCTCCTCTGTCCAGGTATTTATTAGGTGGTTGGTCTGTAAGGCTGACGTTCTCCTCTGTCCAGGTATTTATTAGGTGGTTGGTCTGTAAGGCTGGCGTTCTCCTCTGTCCAGGTATTTATTAGGTGGTTGGTCTGTAAGGCTGGCGTTCTCCTCTGTCCAGGTATTTATTAGGTGGTTGGTCTGTAAGGCTGACGTTCTCCTCTGTCCAGGTATTTATTAGGTGGTTGGTCTGTAAGGCTGGCGTTCTCCTCTGTCCAGGTATTTATTAGGTGGTTGGTCTGTAAGGCTGACGTTCTCCTCTGTATTTATTAGGTGGTTGGTCTGTAAGGCTGACGTTCTCCTCTGTCCAGGTATTTATTAGGTGGTTGGTCTGTAAGGCTGACGTTCTCCTCTGTCCAGGTATTTATTAGGTGGTTGGTCTGTAAGGCTGACGTTCTCCTCTGTCCAGGTATTTATTAGGTGGTTGGTCTGTAAGGCTGGCGTTCTCCTCTGTCCAGGTATTTATTAGGTGGTTGGTCTGTAAGGCTTCTCCTCTGTATTTATTAGGTGGTTGGTCTGTTCTCCTCCTCTGTCCAGGTATTTATTAGGTGGTTGGTCTGGTATTTAGGTGGTGTGGAGGCTGTTTCTCCTCTGTCCAGGTTTATTAGGTGGTTGGTCTGTAAGGCTGGCGTTCTCCTCTGTCAGGTATTTAT
>NW_025757262.1:0-5737 GCF_021184085.1 Oncorhynchus gorbuscha
GTACAACAGGGATCATCAACTAGTTTCAGGTGCGGGCCAAATTGACCGCAAGAAGCCCAAAGATATATAATGTATTACTAAAACATGATAATTTCAACCTTGCTTCGATTTGTATATGATCACTTGTCACTGTATTATGCTTGTAAATACTTGGAGCTGATTTCCTTGTGTTTTTACAGTCTTTTATATCCAACAAGAAAATACAATAGTACATATAAAACAATTGCAGAAAACATGGGATGCAAATGAAACTACCCTGGGCCAAATTCAGGTCGCCAGTTGGGGAACCCTGCTGTACAGAATATAAATATTCCAAAACAAGCATCCTGTTCGCAATAAGGCACTAAAGTAAACTGCAAATAATGTGGCAAAGAACTTGACTTTATGTCTTGAATACAAAAGCTGCTATGTTTGGGGCAAATCCAGCACAACACATCACTTAGTACCCACTCTTCATATTTTACAGCATGGTAGTGGCTGCATCATGTTATGGGTATGCTTGTCATCGCCAAGATTTAGGGTGAAAGGAAACAGAATAGAGCTAAGCACTAGCAAAATCCTAGAGGAAATCCTGGTTAATTTGCATTCCAACAGACACTAGGAGACACGTTTACCTTTCAGCAGGACAATAACCTAAAACACAAGGCTAAATATACAGTGGAGTTGCTTACCAAGACGACATTGAATGCTCCTGAGTGGCCTAGTTATAAATATATGGCAAGACATGAAAATGGCTGTCTAGCAATGATGAACAACCTACCGGACAGAGCTGGGAGATTTTTTTTTAAATAATGTGCAAATATTGTACAATTCAGGTGTTCAGGTCTTAGAAACTTACCCAGAAAGGTCCACAGCTATAATAGCTGCCAAGGGTGATTATAACATCTACTCAGGGGGTTGAAAACTTTTCTAATCAAGATATATTAGTGTTTATTCATGTATTTATTTTTTACAAATGTTCAAACTATTCATTGATCTTTCTTATACATCCATACCTACGCTTACTGAAAGAGGACAGAATTTTCAACAGTTCATATGTGTATCACTCCCCTCAAAAAATGTTTTATAATATGCCATTTTAGCAGACGCTTTTATCCAAAGCGACTTACAGTCATGTGTGCATACATTCTACGTATGGGTGGTCCCGGGAATCGAACCCACTACCCTGGCGTTACAAGCGCCATGCTCTACCAACTGAGCTACAGAACCACTTGATGCACATGATGTATGCCCACGGATGGTCTCTGTTCATTCTTTCATGACTAAACTGTTCTCCCACTATGTGGCTCAGCGTTTTACAGGGAAACATAAGTTGTGGCTTGTTCAGTGGCAATGCTCTACATAGTGATTTCACTGCTTTGATTCATACAAGTGAAGAAACCCCAAGGCACAGTCTTCAACCTATTATTATGTCATTATAACACATGTTTTGGTATGATAGGTGTTTTGTGTACGTGCGTATGTCAAGGGACACAGTACGATTATTCATGTCAGACTATAATCAGACAGTGTTTTGTCTGATTGACTAACTATCAGCTGTCTCTGAAACATCCATCACACGTTATCTTAATGGACCTGTGAACTCTAGAAGATTTCCAGCCAGGGAACTCGTTGACATGGCAGAATGGTGTCATTGGTCCACCTTAAAGTGTATACTATGGTGTAGTTTGAGGTTGCCTTAGTCTCAAGAAGCTGATCTTGGGTCGGTTTTGCATTATCCCCAATAATGGTTAAAGTTGGGATTGGGGGAGAGGAAGCTGACCCTAGAAACTTCACCCTGAGCACTGTTCACAGCAGCTTTGTCCATTCAGGGGTGAATTCAGCTCCTGGTCTGTAGCCTATAGTTGTTGGAAACATTGTAATAAATGAGAACACAGTATTACCTATGGTTGGAAGTATTAGCCATGCCTCTCCCTCTTTCCCCCCTTTCTGTATTTCATTCCTTTCTCTACCAGGAAAACCCATACAGCCTGTTGTTGATGACTTGTTCAGTCAGGGGAGGATAGAAGGGTGGAGAAGGAGGTGGGAGAGGGAGAGAGGCCAGAAAGAGAGAGAGAGAGAGAGAGAGAGAGAGAGAGAGAGAGAGAGAGAGAGAGAGAGAGAGAGAGAGAGAGAGAGAGAGAGAGAGAGAGAGAGAGAGAGAGAGAGAGAGAGAGAGTTTGTGTGTGTGTTGAGATAAGGTCAGTGGAATTTAGTCGCGATAGTGACAGGTAATCGATCTGGCCTCTTTTTTGTCTTCTTCTTGTCTGTCTGTGAGAAATGCAGATTGTCTGTGTATTTTTGGTTTTACTATCCTTGTGAAGACCAGAAGTAAAATTAGAAAATTCAGGCAATGGGGACATTTTGCCAGTCCCCACAAGGGAAAAAGCTATTTTAGACTTAGGGTTCGTTTTAGGGTTAGAATTAGGTTTGGGTTATGTTTAGAGTTAGGTTTAGGGGTTAAGGTTAGGGGTTATGGAAAATAAGATTTTGAATGTGAATTAATTGTTTGTCCCCCGCAATGATAGTTTTAAAAAAAACATGTGTGCGTGTGTGTTAGAGGGAGGTCCATTAAATACACAGTTACATTTAGGTCAGGCTATACAAGTTCTGCTGCCTTTCTCCTGGTAACAGAGGCAGGAACACAGACATGTCAGTCAGAGGGCCTCTAAGCTACATTTTTAAAAATAGATAGTGTAATGAATGACCTGCTTCCCCTGCCGAGTCACCACAGAAGCTACAGCAGTAAGTGACGGCATGCTCACATTTTTACTAAATTGTTTCAGATCAAGA
The DNA here is from genome assembly GCF_021184085.1 of Oncorhynchus gorbuscha. Lineage (NCBI taxonomy): Eukaryota > Metazoa > Chordata > Actinopteri > Salmoniformes > Salmonidae > Oncorhynchus > Oncorhynchus gorbuscha. The sequence continues at coordinate 2,773 of NW_025757262.1, forward strand.
AAATACTTTCTCAATCTAAAACATACATTTGTGAAGAAAGAAAGCAAAACATGAATGTCCACTGTCTTTATTAGCGTTCATATCTTTATCCAAATCTCCTGTCTGTCTGTCTTTTTCGGGCACCCTATTGACTATATCTGTACTAGTTTTGACCAGAGCCTTATGATCCCAGGTCAAGAGAAGTGTACTATAAAGGGAAAAGGGTGCCATTTGGGACACACATTTTTGTTCAGTTAGAACCCCACCGTGTCAACGTCCAGAGCGACTGTGTCTGTGCTCTGCTCTGTGCTCTGCTCTGTGCCTGCCCATGTGTTCTGCATTCGAGAATAAACACTTGTCAGCTCTTCTCTCGACAGAGCTTGGAATTGTTACCTAATAGAATGGTTTACGTGGCCAATTTCTGCTTCGGCCGGGCTTGATGTTTCCATTTGAAACTTATCATTAGAGCCCTGTTTCTCTCCCTAGCTCCACTTAAATGTGGTAGTATCTAGCAGCAGAGCATGTGTTTCAACGTCAGTCTTTCCAACATGAGCACATGGTTGTAGGGTGAAGTTCGTTGAAGTTGCCCTGAACGCTCATTTTGGGTCAGTTATGCATTTCTCCCATTACTGGTAAAGGTTAGGATTGGAGGAAGAGAAGCAATCCATGATATGCGTCTAGGGGAAACTTACTCCGGAGCTGAACACATGTCACGGGACCAGGAAGAGGATGAAGAGGAGGGCAAACTGCTACAGAAGTACTGTGTCACTGTCTCACTTCTTCTCTTGCCCTTTCAACAGTCTCATACTAGTTTTTTCATGTCATGCAGTCTCACACCAGTCACTTTGCCTTGTTGGATTGAATTGTCAACAACAGCACAGGTCTGCCTGTACAAAACATACACTTATGTTATACTGGTTTACCTATATGAAATATACTCTTACGCCATAGTACTGTCTGTTCACATGAACATACCATGTTGTAATTGATTCATTTATAGAACATACTCTTATGTTATACTGGTCTACCTATACAAACATACTCTTATGTTATACTGGTCTACCTATACGAACATACTCTGATGTTATACAGGTTTACCTATACAAAACATACTCCTATGTTATACACCCTTATACTCAATGATGGGTACAAACATGTTTTCTATAATCAAATCAAATACTTCACAAACTAAAATTAGCTTCAAGACTGACGTGTTTGACAAAGGAGACCTAGAAGGGGCCATAGATGGTGATCTATTAGCAACTTAATTTGTACCAGAATAGGTCACATACAGTACAGTAAGATATCTAATTAGCGACAGAGCAGCGCACTCAGCCCTCTCTCTCCTGTCTTCCTCCTCTCTCTCCTGTCTTCCTCCTCTCTCTCCTGTCTTCCTCCTCTCTCTCCTGTCTTCCTCCTCTCTCTCCTGTCTTCCTCCTCTCTCTCCTGTCTTCCTCCTCTCTCCCCTGTCTTCCTCCTCTCTCTCCTGTCTTCCTCCTCTCTCTCCTGTCTTCCTCCTCTCTCTCCTGTCTTCCTCCTCTCTCTCCTGTCTTCCTCCTCTGTCTCCTGTCTTCCTCCTCTCTCTCCTGTCTTCCTCCTCTCTCTCCTGTCTTCCTCCTCTCTCTCCTGTCTCCCTCCTCTCTCTCCTGTCTTCCTCCTCTCTCCCTCTTTTGCTCTCTCTGCCTGCTCTCTGTATGCCTCTTCTCTCTCCTGTCTTCCTCCTCTCTCTCCTGTCTTCCTCCTCTCTCTCCTGTCTTCCTCCTCTCTCTCCTGTCTTCCTCCTCTCTCTCCTGTCTTCCTCCTCTCTCCCTCTTTTGCTCTCTCTGCCTGCTCTCTGTATGCCTCTTCTCTCTCCTGTCTTCCTCCTCTCTCTCCTGTCTTCCTCCTCTCTCTCCTGTCTTCCTCCTCTCTCTCCTGTCTTCCTCCTCTCTCTCCTGTCTTCCTCCTCTCTCCTCTGTCTTCCTCCTCCTCTCTCCTGTCTTCCTCCTCTCTCTCCTGTCTTCCTCCTCTCTCTCCTGTCTTCCTCCTCTCTCTCCTGTCTTCCTCCTCTCTCTCCTGTCTTCCTCCTCTCTCTCCTGTCTTCCTCCTCTCTCTCCTGTCTTCCTCCTCTCTCTCCTGTCTTCCTCCTCTCTCCCTCTTTTGCTCTCTCTGCCTGCTCTCTGTATGCCTCTTCTCTCTCCTGTCTTCCTCCTCTCTCTCCTGTCTTCCTCCTCTCTCTCCTGTCTTCCTCCTCTCTCTCCTGTCTTCCTCCTCTCTCTCCTGTCTTCCTCCTCTCTCTCCTGTCTTCCTCCTCTCTCCCTCTTTTGCTCTCTCTGCCTGCTCTCTGTATGCCTCTTCTCTCTCCCTTTCACTCTGCCTTCAAGAGAAATAATTAGGCCAAAGCTAATAATGTTGGTCCCTCCAACACTCTGGCTGACTTCATTAGGGAAGAGAGAGGGGTCAAATGTGCAGAAAACCATTCAACTGAAACAGTGTGGAGGACCCTTCCCTTTCTCATTGTATCTTCCACGGTCTGTTTCAGCTAAACAATATGGCATTAGCATAGCAAATGCCTTTACGCAAAGTGACCTAAGGTATCTGTGTTCAGTGTGAGACCCATGCAGACATTGATTGAACATTGGGGCCTGTTCAGGAGGATGTACTGTAGTGTTATAGAACATTCAGATAGATATCTGTAAGGTAGAGCAGACATCAATTGAACACTGGGGCCTGTTCAGGAGGATGTAGTGTAGTGTTATAGAACATTCAGATAGATATCTGTAAGGTAGAGTGTTTGCAATCAGGTTCACTGTTATTATGGGTCACTATTTCATTATGTTTGTACTGTGTTATGTCCTGCCTCCTTTTGAAGCAAATGATCAAATGAATTTTAACCCACGGTGAGATAATAAAGTTAATCAAATCAGCTCTATTTGTAACTGTTGTCTGCAATGCTCTAGACATTTCACCTTTCTGAACACGGCTGGTGTTGCCAGCTCCATATGCT
>NW_025757263.1:0-5737 GCF_021184085.1 Oncorhynchus gorbuscha
TGCACGGTATGGTACTGTTTTTGATTGCTTCGCTGTTTTTACCTGGTTTTAATTCAATTTGATGTTTGGACTAAATAATCGGATGTGAGGTTATTCGGACAGCAGGGGAGTTTGAATGAAAAAATCGTCCACTCATTAATTTCTTGATTCACATCTTTCTTCCCAGGCAGGCCATATCTATCTGGAAGATTACATGATTGCATGCCACACAGCCAGAAGATATACTTAGAATCTTAAGTTGTCTTTCCGTGGGAAGGAGGGGTTGAACTTGGATCAAATGAAAAATGAAATGTCCCTCTAAAAATAGTTAGCCTGGCAATGTAAACAAAAAAAATTTGGCAATGTAAACAACTGCCTTTTAAATGGATAGTTCAATGGAAAAATATTTGATAATTTGTATAATGTTCTAACAGGATGGGTGAATTACTCCCTCAATTGCGCAGAAGGAATATTCACTGTTGGCTGCTGCTACAGACCCCAATGCAGAGCAGACAGACATGCAACCTTTTTTTGTCCTCTGGGTGATCTGAGTCCTGATCCCTGGCTTGGCCTGTCCTCTTCATCCCCCTCAACCCCGCCTTCCACCACCCCATCCAGATGAACGTTATGTAATATGAGAAGCTAACTCCAGTCCCAAAATGTTTTATCTGCAGTGATGGGACTTGACAAACATCAAAGCAAAGGCAAAAGAGGATTTGAGTGGATGGAGTGAGTCTGAGTACGCCTACACAGTGGTCCTTGACACAGTTCCCTTTTTCCGTATTACAGCTTGGTGTCTGTCTAAGCGAAAATTGGTACCATAGAAAACATGCAGGATGTCTTTGTTTTTCTGTCTTCTCTACGTACCTCCAAAGTAGGAGCCGTCAGTCAGCTTCATCTCTTTGTTGAGCTTGGTGATAACACTGGCCACACCATGTTGGATGAAGTACATCTTCTTGCCCACGGTGCCTTCTCTGATGATGTAATCGTTGGGTTGGAACACCTCGAACTTCAGCTTGCTCAACATGCCCGTCACGAAGTTGGGGTCTGCGTTGGCGAACAGTGGCATGGTAGCCACAAGCTTCCGGCAGTTGAAGTTCACAATTTCCTAAAAAAAAAGAAAATATAGTTTTTGGTACTTAAATACTTAAAGAATTGTATGACTATAACAAAAGGGAATAAGAGTGGTGATAGCGGTCAACCCTGACGTGTCCCTCTACTCTATTAGATTTCATTAATGAATCATTTGTTTATTGGATTTTAGTCAGATGAATAATCCAGGAAGGCAATGTCTTTTTGAAGGTTCTCCAATTTCTATTTTCTGTTGGTTAAATAAAACACCATAACAAATGGTATTATTTTAATGTGAGTTCATCCAAGTAAAACAGGTAATCTCAGATTACATATTTTCTCTGTATTTGATTGAATGTATGATAGCTATGTCTATAAGATCCGCTTTTAATATCTCTGAGCCACTTTTCATTACTCTTTTGGGAACTTGTGTGCTATTGTCTATTGAATATGATGATCATTGCCTCAGTAGAGGCCAGTCAATCTGGTCTCCTCAGACACAACCAGCGATTGCTTAATGTATGGGCTCATTCAGGGATGGTTAATAAAATGCTCTGTTTCCATGTTTTAGCTTGATACATGTTCAAGGTATAAGGAAAAAAAAGGTTCCGTAGAAAATGGTCAGGAACTATTTTCTGATGATGTTTGACCTCAGTGAAAGCCAGTCATCTTTCTCGTCTCCTCAGACACATCAACCCTCAGATATTGTTGGAGATTGTTTCCTGTATTGGGATGTTTACTTACTAGCACCTCCCCTACCCACCTCTCCAGTTCCCTCTACTCCTACGTCTCCGTCTCTGTAGCTTCACTGTGCCATTCAGATGTTGTACTGAGAAGCACCTCAACCCTCCGCTCCTCAGTCTGCCATGCAGAGAGACAAACTGACAGAGCCTGGCCTTCACTGCTCCACTATAACCCCTTACTCACTTCTTGTGAGTGATGATGACTCTCCAATGGGAGCATCCAAGCCAAAGTGACATCAGCCAGTCTCCTGTCTGGCTGTGCTTGGGCCAGCCAAAGCCATGGGTTCTGACCTCAATCATGTACAATGAATAATGACTAAGATACCCAGTATTCAGCCCAGCCTGGTCAGGCCCGACTCCAGTGGGGAAACAATCTTTAGACTTTATCCATTTAACTTCACTAGGGTAGGGGGCAGCATTCGGAATTTTGGATGAAAAGCGGGCCCATATGAACCTGCCTGCTACTCAGCCATGAAAGCTAGAATATGCATATAATTAGTATATTTGGATAGAAAACACTCTGACGTTTCTAAAACCTTTTTGAATGATGTCCGTGAGTATAACAGAACTGAGAAAAAATCCAACCAGGAAGTGGGAAATCTGAGGATTGTAGTTTTTCATCTCATTGACCATAGAATATACAGTGTCTATGGGGTCATATTGCACTCCCTAAGGCTTCCACTAGACGTTCATAGTCTTTAGAACCTTGTTTGAGGCTTCCACTGTGACGTGGGGGCGAATGAGAGGGGATTGACTAAGGTCTCTCCCAGAGTGCCAAGAGCTGACCACGCGTTCACGTGAGAGGTAGCTCACGTGCACTGTGCCATGTATCTAGCTAACATTAGCTCGATCAACCGGTCAGTCGAGCACAGCATCCTCTCAGCTCGCTATAACTCTCTGTCTCTGTGTGTGTGTCTAAATGTCATTCTGTTTTTATGACAGGGCCTATAAGCACATCTGCCATACAGTGCAGTCAGGGTATCAGCTCAGTGAGCATTTTGTGCCATATAGTAGAAATACCTTTTTTTTGTCTGTACTTTTATTTACAACTTGTAGTGGCACATCAAAGGGGGAGGAGAATGGGCCAGCCAAGAAAACAAAATAACCTTCAAAGTGGAAAGAAGAGGTTCGGAAGAGAAGGAGGGTGGAGGATAAATCCTACCTTGGCAGGAAAAAATACGATTGAGTTGACTATGGCAATTGATATTTGCACTATTTGATTATTACCTGAATACCTACCTTGATGTTCAATTCCATGCTGAAACACATTTTACTATCAGTCATGTTACTAGTATACAAATAAGACTGATTTGCATACTAGTAACATGACTGAAATTATAGTGAAATGTCAATATCGATTGTTGTTTGACTGTTACCTGACCCTTCTTGAAATTCATTCAGAGTGAAAAATGACACATCACATTAAACTTGAAATTATATTGTGAAATACATTTTCATGAATGCTATAGACATTGTAACATTATTCTAATATTGTCACACCCTGGTCTTAGTATTTTGTGTTTTCTTTATGATTTTGGTCAGGCCAGGGTGTGACATGGGTTATTTATGTGGTGTGTTTTGTCTTGGGGTTGTTGTAGGTTATGGGATTGTGGTATAGTATTGCAGTCTAGGAAAGTCTATGGTTGCCTGGAGTGGATCTCAATCAGAGGCAGGTGTTTATCGTTGTCTCTGATTGGGAACCATATTTAGGCAGCCATATTCTTTGAGTGTTTCGTGGGTGATTGTTGCACCAGATAGGGCTGTTTAGGTTCACAGTGCTTGTTTTTGTATATTGTTTGTATTTTCATCTTTATTAAAGATGTTTATGAATAACCACGCTGCATTTTGGTCCTCCTCTCCTTCGACAGAAGAAAACTGTAACAAATATCTTGACTACCATTGACCTTTTTATGAAATTGAGCACATTGATAGATATTAAGTCAACTTTTAATACGACTAATTTAAACTGTACAGCCTAGACCTTTTAAATATCAGTCTTGTATTGAAAATAAAATACAGATATAGCTCATTTACATACACTACCGTTCAAAAGTTTGGGGTCACCTAGAAATGTCCTTGATTTTGAAATAAATAAATAAATAAGTTCATTAAAATGACATCAAATTGATCAGAAATACAGTGTAGACATTGTTCATGTTGTAAATGACTCCTAGAAAGCTGGAAACGGCAGATTTTTTATAGAATATCTACATAGGAGTACAGAGGCCCATTATCAGCAACCATCACTCCTGTGTTCCAATGATACATTGTGTTAGCTATTTGTCACGTTCTGACCTTAGTTTATTTTTATGTCTTTGTGTTAGGTTGGTCAGGGCGTGAGTTGGGGTGGGTTGTCTATGTTCTTTTTTCTAGGTTGTATTTTCTACGTTTTTGTCCGAGTATGGTTCTCAATCAGAAGCAGGTGTCGTTCGTGGTCTCTGATTGAGAATCATACTTAGGTAGCCAATTTCCCACCTGTGTTTTGTGGGTGATTGTTTTCTGTTTAGGTTGTTTTCCCTGACAGAACTCTGCGCTTTCGTTTTCTCAGTTTGTCATTTTGTTTGAGTGTTTTTTGTGAACATTAAATATGAACAATTTCCACGCTGCGCTTTGGTCTCATTCCAACAACGATGGTTAGCAGAATCACCCACCAGCACAAGGACCAAGCAGAGTGGTGAGTCGGGCGGCAGCAATTCCTGCAGACTCATGGACATGGGAGGAGATTTTGGACGGAGAAAAGGACCCTGGGCACATGCTGCGGAATATCGCGCACACCAGAGACCCAGGCTGGAGGCAGCGAAAGCTGAGCGGCGGCGTACGAGATGAGTGAGGCCGCACGGCAGCGCAGCAGGCACGAAGGCAGCCCCAAAAAATGTTTGGGGGGCACATGGGGGAGTGTGGCGGGGTCAGGTTGGGACTTGAGCCCACTCCTCGTGTTTACCGGAAGAAGTGCAGTACTGGCTAGGACGCCGTGTTATGCGGTCAAGCTTCCTGTACGCGCTCATAGCCCGGCGGGCTATAGGCCACCCTCGGCATGATGCCAACGCAGAGTAGGTGCCCAGCCAGGGCATGTTGTGCCAGCCTCTCCAGCATGTTTGGTGTCTGGGACGCATGTTTCGGCCCAGGGTGTCCTGCGCCGGCTGCGTGCTGTGTCTCCCGAGGCGCTGGGAGGGTGCCGGTGCGTTCCAATGCCTGTGCTCCCGCCCGTGCCGGGCGAATGTGGGTATTGAGCCTATGGGAGAGGTGCTGAGTGGTAGGCACCACATCTTTGTGCCTCGCCCACAGCCCGGTTCAACCTGTGCTCTGCACTCTGGATGGTCCAGGCTAAAATGGTGATCCAGCCGGGAGGAGTGGTGCCAAGCCTGCACACCAGGGCTCTAGTGCTACCCCACAGCCTGGTCCATCTGGTGCTTTCCTCCAAGCACCAGGCCTCCTGTAGGCTCTCCCAGCCTGGGCAGGTCCTGTAGCAGCCCCGCCACGCACCAGGCTGTCTCGTCTCGTCCCTCTATCCATGTCCGCCTGTCTGTCCCGAGCATGCCAGAGCCTGCCTGTCTGTCCTGAGCTGCCCGGAGCCTCCTGGCCAGCAAGGAGCTGCTAGGAGCCGCCCAGTCACTCCGGCGCTGCCGGAGTTGGCCCTCCACGCCGGCAGCCCGCACATGCCCTGTGCCGCTGAGTCTCCTGCCTGTCCGGTGCTGCCGAGAATCTCCTATCTATTTGGGACCCGCTGCAAGGAGTCCCCAGTCCGAGCGGGCGGCGAGGAGCCAGCCGCTCCAAAGGCGCCACTTAAGCGGGCAACGGCTATGATGGAGTGGGGTCCATGTCCCAGTGCCAGAGCCGCCTACAGCGGACCGGCGCCCACCCAGACCTCTCCCCTATGGGTTCAGGACTTTGCGGCCGGAGTCCGCACCTGTGGGGGGTGGGGGGTTACTGTGACATTCTGACCG
>NW_025757264.1:0-5736 GCF_021184085.1 Oncorhynchus gorbuscha
GAGACATATCCTATATGACATCTTGTAATACCTGTGGAGAAGACCAGAGACATATCCTCTATGACATCTTGTAATACCTGTGGAAGACCAGAGACCAGAGACATATCCTCTATTACATCTAGTAATACCTGTGGAGAAGACCAGAGACCAGAGATATCCTCTATTACATCTAGTAATACCTGTGGAGAAGACCAGAGACATATCCTCTATTACATCTAGTAATACCTGTGGAGAAGACCAGAGACATATCCTCTATTACATCTAGTAATACCTGTGGAGAAGACCAGAGACATATCCTCTATTACATCTAGTAATACCTGTGGAGAAGACCAGAGACATATCCTCTATTACATCTAGTAATACCTGTGGAGAAGACCAGAGACATATCCTCTATTACATCTAGTAATACCTGTGGAGAAGACCAGAGACATATCCTCTATTACATCTAGTAATACCTGTGGAGAAGACCAGAGACATATCCTCTATTACATCTAGTAATACCTGTGGAGAAGACCAGAGACATATCCTCTATTACATCTAGTAATACCTGTGGAGAAGACCAGAGACATATCCTCTATTACATCTAGTAATACCTGTGGAGAAGACCAGAGACATATCCTCTATTACATCTAGTAATACCTGTGGAGAAGACCAGAGACATATCCTCTATTACATCTAGTAATACCTGTGGAGAAGACCAGAGACCAGAGACATATCCTCTATTACATCTAGTAATACCTGTGGAGAAGACCAGAGACATATCCTCTATTACATCTAGTAATACCTGTGGAGAAGACCAGGAGACATATCCTCTATTACATCTAGTAATACCTGTGGAGAAGACCAGAGACATATCCTCTATGACATCTAGTAATACCTGTGGAGAAGACCAGAGACATATCCTCTATGACATCTAGTAATACCTGTGGAGAAGACCAGAGACATATCCTCTATTACATCTAGTAATACCTGTGGAGAAGACCAGAGACATATCCTCTATGACATCTAGTAATACCTGTGGAGAAGACCAGAGACAGAGACATATCCTCTATTACATCTAGTAATACCTGTGGAGAAGACCAGAGACATATCCTCTATGACATCTAGTAATACCTGTGGAGAAGACAGAGACCAGAGACATATCCTCTATTACATCTAGTAATACCTGTGGAGAAGACCAGAGACATATCCTCTATTACATCTAGTAATACCTGTGGAGAAGACCAGAGACATATCCTCTATTACATCTAGTAATACCTGTGGAGAAGACCAGAGACATATCCTCTATTACATCTAGTAATACCTGTGGAGAAGACCAGAGACATATCCTCTATTACATCTAGTAATACCTGTGGAGAAGACCAGAGACATATCCTCTATTACATCTAGTAATACCTGTGGAGAAGACCAGAGACATATCCTCTATTACATCTAGTAATACCTGTGGAGAAGACCAGAGACATATCCTCTATTACATCTAGTAATACCTGTGGAGAAGACCAGAGACATATCCTCTATTACATCTAGTAATACCAGAGACCAGAGACATATCCTCTAATATATCTAGTAATACCTGGGAGAAGACCAGAGACATATCCTCTATTACATCTAGTAATACCTGTGGAGAAGACCAGACATATCCTCTATTACATCTAGTAATACCTGTGAGAAGACCAGAGACATATCCTCTATTATCTATAATACCTGTGGAGAAGACCAGAGACATATCCTCTATTACATCTTAGTAATACCTGTGGAGAAGACCAGAGACATATCCTCTATTACATCTAGTAATACCTGTGGAGAAGACCAGAGACATATCCTATTACATCTAGTAATACCTGTGGAGAAGACCAGAGACATATCCTCCCTATTACATCTAGTAATACCTGTGGAGAAGACCAGAGACAAATCCTCAATTACATCTAGTAATACCTGTGAGAAGACCAGAGACATATCCTCTATTACATCTAGTAATACCTGTGGAGAAGAAGACCAGAGACATATCCCATCTATTACATCTAGTAATACCTGTGAGAAGACCAGAGACATATCCTCTATTACATCTAGTAATACCTGTGGAGAGAAGACCAGAGACATATCTCTATTACATCTAGTAATACCTGTGGAGAAGACCAGAGACATATCCTCTATTACATCTAGTAATACCTGTGGAGAAGACCAGAGACATATCCTCTATTACATCTAGTAATACCTGTGGAGAAGACCAGAGACATATCCTCCTATTACATCTAGTAATACCTGGAAGACCAGAGACATATCCTCTATTACATCTAGTAATACCTGTGGAGAAGACCAGAGACATATCCTATTACATCTAGTAATACCTGTGGAGAAGACCAGAGACATATCCCCATTACATCTAGTAATACCTGTGGAGAAGAATCTGAGACATATCCTCTATTACATCTAGTAATACCTGTGGAGAAGACCAGAGACCCTCTATTACATCTAGTAATACCTGTGGAGAAGACCAGAGACATATCCTCTATTACATCTAGTAATACCTGTGGAGAAGACCAGACAGAGACATATCCTCTATTACATCTAGTAATACCTGTGGAGAAGACCAGAGACATATCCTCTATTACATCTAGTAATACCTGTGGAGAAGACCAGAGACAGAGACATATCCTCTATTACATCTAGTAATACCTGTGGAGAAGACCAGAGACATATCCTCTATTACATCTAGTAATACCTGTGGAGAAGACCAGAGACATATCCTCTATTACATCTAGTAATACCTGTGGAGAAGACCAGAGACATATCCTCTATTACATCTAGTAATACCTGTGGAGAAGACCAGAGACATATCCTCTATTACATCTAGTAATACCTGTGGAGAAGACCAGAGACATATCCTCTATGACATCTAGTAATACCTGTGGAGAAGACCAGAGACATATCCTCTATTACATCTAGTAATACCTGTGGAGAAGACCAGAGACCAGAGACATATCCTCTATTACATCTAGTAATACCTGTGGAGAAGACCAGAGACATATCCTCTATTACATCTAGTAATACCTGTGGAGAAGACCGAGAGACATATCCTCTATTACATCTAGTAATACCTGTGGAGAAGACCAGAGACATATCCTCTATTACATCTAGTAATACCTGTGGAGAAGACCAGAGACATATCCTCTATTACATCTAGTAATACCTGTGGAGAAGACCAGAGACATATCCTATATTACATCTAGTAATACCTGTGGAGAAGACCAGAGACATATCCTATATTACATCTAGTAATACCTGTGGAGAAGACCAGAGACATATCCTCTATTACATCTAGTAATACCTGTGGAGAAGACCAGAGAACAGAGACATATCCTCTATTACATCTAGTAATACCTGTGGAGAAGACCAGAGACATATCCTCTATTACATCTAGTAATACCTGTGGAGAAGACCAGAGACATATCCTCTATTACATCTAGTAATACCTGTGGAGAAGACCAGAGACCAGAGACATATCCTCTATGACATCTAGTAATACCTGTGGAGAAGACCAGAGACATATCCTCTATTACATCTAGTAATACCTGTGGAGAAGACCAGAGACCAGAGACATATCCTCTATTACATCTAGTAATACCTGTGGAGAAGACCAGAGACATATCCTCTATTACATCTAGTAATACCTGTGGAGAAGACCAGAGACATATCCTCTATTACATCTAGTAATACCTGTGGAGAAGACCAGAGACATATCCTCTATGACATCTAGTAATACCTGTGGAGAAGACCAGAGACATATCCTCTATTACATCTAGTAATACCTGTGGAGAAGACCAGAGACATATCCTCTATTACATCTTGTAATACCTGTGGAGAAGACCAGAGACCAGAGACATATCCTCTATTATATCTAGTAATACCTGTGGAGAAGACCAGAGACATATCCTCTATTACATCTAGTAATACCTGTGGAGAAGACCAGAGACATATCCTCTATTACATCTAGTAATACCTGTGGAGAAGACCAGAGAACAGAGACATATCCTCTATGACATCTAGTAATACCTGTGGAGAAGACCAGAGACATATCCTCTATTACATCTAGTAATACCTGTGGAGAAGACCAGAGACATATCCTCTATTACATCTAGTAATACCTGTGGAGAAGACCAGAGACATATCCTCTATTACATCTAGTAATACCTGTGGAGAAGACCAGAGAACAGAGACATATCCTCTATTACATCTAGTAATACCTGTGGAGAAGACCAGAGACATATCCTCTATGACATCTAGTAATACCTGTGGAGAAGACCAGAGACATATCCTCTATGACATCTAGTAATACCTGTGGAGAAGACCAGAGACATATCCTCTATGACATCTAGTAATACCTGTGGAGAAGACCAGAGACATATCCTCTATTACATCTAGTAATACCTGTGGAGAAGACCAGAGACATATCCTCTATTACATCTAGTAATACCTGTGGAGAAGACCAGAGACATATCCTCTATTACATCTAGTAATACCTGTGGAGAAGACCAGAGACATATCCTCTATTACATCTAGTAATACCTGTGGAGAAGACCAGAGACATATCCTCTATGACATCTAGTAATACCTGTGGAGAAGACCAGAGACATATCCTCTATTACATCTAGTAATACCTGTGGAGAAGACCAGAGAACAGAGACATATCCTCTATTACATCTAGTAATACCTGTGGAGAAGACCAGAGACATATCCTCTATTACATCTAGTAATACCTGTGGAGAAGACCAGAGACATATCCTCTATTACATCTAGTAATACCTGTGGAGAAGACCAGAGACATATCCTCTATTACATCTAGTAATACCTGTGGAGAAGACCAGAGACATATCCTCTATTACATCTAGTAATACCTGTGGAGAAGACCAGAGACATATCCTCTATGACATCTAGTAATACCTGTGGAGAAGACCAGAGACATATCCTCTATTACATCTAGTAATACCTGTGGAGAAGACCAGAGAACAGAGACATATCCTCTATTACATCTAGTAATACCTGTGGAGAAGACCAGAGAACAGAGACATATCCTCTATTACATCTAGTAATACCTGTGGAGAAGACCAGAGACATATCCTCTATTAAATCTTGTAATACCTGTGGAGAAGACCAGAGACCAGAGACATATCCTCTATTACATCTAGTAATACCTGTGGAGAAGACCAGAGACATATCCTCTATTACATCTAGTAATACCTGTGGAGAAGACCAGAGACATATCCTCTATGACATCTTGTAATACCTGTGGAGAAGACCAGAGAACAGAGACATATCCTCTATTACATCTAGTAATACCTGTGGAGAAGACCAGAGACATATCCTCTATTACATCTTGTAATACCTGTGGAGAAGACCAGAGACATATCCTCTATTACATCTAGTAATACCTGTGGAGAAGACCAGAGACATATCCTCTATTACATCTAGTAATACCTGTGGAGAAGACCAGAGACCAGAGACATATCCTCTATTACATCTTGTAATACCTGTGGAGAAGACCAGAGACATATCCTCTATTACATCTAGTAATACCTGTGGAGAAGACCAGAGACATATCCTCTATTACATCTAGTAATACCTGTGGAGAAGACCAGAGAACAGAGACATATCCTCTATGACATCTAGTAATACCTGTGGAGAAGACCAGAGACATATCCTCTATTACATCTAGTAATACCTGTGGGAAGACCAGAG
>NW_025757265.1:0-5736 GCF_021184085.1 Oncorhynchus gorbuscha
CTCAGACTCCTAGTGTCTCTCCACCCTCAGACTCCTAGTGTCTCTCCACCCTCAGACTCCTAGTGTCTCTCCACCCTCAGACTCCTACTGTCTCTCCACCCTCAGACTCCTAGTGTCTCTCCACCCTCAGACTCCTAGTGTCTCTCCACCCTCAGACTCCTAGTGTCTCTCCACCTCTCAGACTCTAGTGTCTCTCCACCCTCAGACTCCTAGTGTCTCTCCACCCTCAGACTCCTAGTGTCTCTCCACCCTCAGACTCCTAGTGTCTCTCCACCCTCAGACTCTAGTCTCTCCACTCAGACTCCTAGTGTCTCTCCACCCTCAGACTCTTCTACTGTCTCTCCACCCTCAGACTCCTAGTGTCTCTCCACCCTCAGACTCCTAGTGTCTCTCCACCCTCAGACTCCTAGTGTCTCTCCACCCTCAGACTCCTAGTGTCTCTCCACCCTCAGACTCCTAGTGTCTCTCCACCCTCAGACTCCTAGTGTCTCTCCACCCACAGAGACTTCTACAGTCATTTGTTTGACTCTCTCTCTAATCTGTCTTTGTCTTTCATTCTCACAGGCTAAGAACGCACTGGCCCACGGTGTCCAGTCTGCCCGCCATGACTGTGACCTCCTGAGGGAGCAGTTTGAGGAGGAGCAGGAGGCCAAGGCAGAGCTGCAACGCGGCATGTCCAAGGCCAACAGTGAGGTGGCTCAGTGGAGGACTAAGTATGAAACTGATGCTATCCAGCGCACAGAGGAGCTGGAGGAGGCCAAGTGAGTCGCACGCAACAGAAAAACTCAGATATGGTGTGGATGGTGAGGGTGGCAGGGGGCTCTGACAAAATGTTACATCAATATGTATTGTCTGTCAAAATAAAAATTGACACCATAAAACCACCCTCTGTTGTCCAACAGGAAGAAGCTGGCCCAGCGTCTTCAGGATGCTGAGGAGACCATTGAGGCGACCAACTCCAAGTGCGCCTCCCTGGAGAAGACCAAGCAGAGGCTGCAGGGAGAGGTGGAGGACCTCATGATTGATGTTGAGAGAGCCAATGCATTGGCTGCCAACCTCGACAAGAAGCAGAGGAACTTTGACAAGGTGAAAATGAATAAACCTATATTTTTTTAAATCAATTGTACAGTCTTATAATCAATTGTACAGTCTTTTTAATCAATTGTACAGTCTTTTTAATCAATTGTACAGTCTTGCATATTTCAAATTTAATAACTCTTCATCTATGACTTCTAATGAAAATCCCATGGATTCTCCTAGGTTCTGGCAGAGTGGAAGCAGAAGTATGAGGAGGGCCAGGCTGAGCTGGAAGGAGCTCAGAAGGAGGCTCGCTCTATGAGCACTGAACTCTTCAAGATGAAGAACTCCTATGAAGAGGCTCTGGATCATCTGGAGACTCTGAAGAGAGAGAACAAGAACCTGCAACGTGAGCATTTGACAGCAGTTCTATTTGGCTCATGTTTGACTAGTGTTTTAAAAATGGAGGGAACTGCAATCATCAAAACTACTATTACACCATTTCAGAAATGTCATGTACAGTATAATTTGTATATATCGTTTTACTTGTAATCACTATTTATTTGAACAACAGTAGTAAGTTGAGCGCAATTACATTTGCAAGACCATATGAAGTGTTGTTAATTAATTCATGGTTATTATGATTCAATATCGACTTCAGTACATTGGTGATATCCGCTAAAAATCCCATGAGTCTAAACTGCTCTTGTGTGTGTGTGTGTGCAGAGGAGATCTCTGACCTGACTGAGCAGATCGGAGAGACTGGCAAGAGCATCCATGAGCTGGAGAAGGCCAAGAAGACCGTGGAGACAGAGAAGTCTGAGATCCAGACCGCTCTGGAGGAGGCTGAGGTACAAACTACAGCTGTTTGATGGGGAAAGCACTGTTACACTAGCCAACACCAGCTACAGTCCAATGATACCTGTATTGGAGTTTATTGTAGTATATAAATATATATTTACATCCTTGTGTTATATACATACAAATCTATTTAACACAATTAACATGACTGCTTCTGTTTGTCCAGGGAACACTGGAGCACGAGGAATCCAAGATTCTGCGTGTGCAGCTGGAGCTGAACCAGATCAAGGGTGAGGTGGACAGGAAGATCGCAGAGAAGGATGAGGAGATGGAGCAGATCAAGAGGAACAGCCAGAGGGTGGTTGACTCCATGCAGAGCACCCTGGACTCTGAGGTCAGGAGCAGGAATGATGCCCTGAGGGTGAAGAAGAAGATGGAGGGAGACCTGAACGAGATGGAGATCCAGCTGAGCCACTCCAACAGGCAGGCCGCTGAGGCCCAGAAACAGCTGAGGAACGTCCAGGGACAGCTCAAGGTAAAGGGACACCAAGCTCCAACACCTGAACATGGAGACGGATTTGTTTGTGAATCTGTAGAAAATAATAGAACAGAGGAATTGAATAGAGTGAACTATGTGCTGTAGACAGGTAGCGATACTGGGGAAATTCTTCCCAGTGAACATTTCTATCACCCATCCTATCAGCCCTTCATCCACAAGTCCCAATGAACGTATGTCATTGTGAACCCCAGGATGCCCAATTGCACCTTGATGACGCCGTCCGTGTCGCAGAAGACATGAAGGAGCAGGCAGCCATGGTGGAGCGCAGAAACGGTCTGATGGTGGCTGAAATCGAGGAGCTGAGAGTTGCTCTGGAGCAGACAGAGAGAGGCCGCAAAGTGGCTGAGACTGAGCTGGTAGACGCCAGCGAGCGTGTTGGACTGCTGCACTCCCAGGTATGGGTCAAAAGCCATTTCTAATGAAACTTAACCAAGCATACCGTTTAAACGCACCTTGAATTGGACAATGCTTGCTTTGAGAGTTGAATCATTTCAGCCTTGTAAGTTCTCTTTAGAGCTAAACAAACCGTCTTGTTTCCTCCTTCAGAACACCAGCCTTCTGAACACCAAGAAGAAGCTGGAGACTGACCTGGTGCAGGTGCAGGGAGAGGTGGACGACATCGTCCAGGAGGCCAGGAATGCAGAGGAGAAGGCCAAGAAGGCAATCACTGATGTGAGTCCTTGAATTACATCAACTTGATTTGTCCCCATGTGCCATTGGTAGCTGGGCTGGTTAAGAACAACAAAGATCTGCGAGGGACATTATGATTGGTGCATAAATTAAACAAACTACTATTCCAGGCGGCCATGATGGCTGAGGAGCTGAAGAAGGAGCAGGACACCAGTTCTCACCTGGAGAGGATGAAGAAGAACCTGGAGGTCACAGTCAAGGACCTGCAGCACCGCCTGGATGAGGCTGAGAATCTGGCCATGAAGGGAGGCAAGAAGCAGCTCCAGAAACTGGAGTCCAGGGTGAGTTACCAGCAGGGTGGATTAGGGTGGATTGAAAGTCTGATTGCTGGAAATGTATTTGATCATGTAAAATACACAGGAGAATTATGTAATGACTTTCTCTCATTAACCCACCTAGATCAGGAGTTCTCTCATTAACCCACCTAGATCAGGAGTTCCCAAATGTCTTTGCATCAGGGACCCCTTCATAATATCAGAACCCAACTCTTACTTTAGAGGGAGATATAAATATTATCCACACAGTTTCACTATGGCTTCAGCAGTGCATGGTCGGACTAATGGAGTCTTGGCTGCTGGGAAAGAACATAAAAACATTACTCTAGAAAATTGTGCTTTTCCACTCACTTACCTTGAAAATATATTTATGTCGGTGCTTCTGTCTCGCTGTGGACTCACTTGGCAAACTTCGCAATCCCCCATAACAGAAGCAAACTCATAACATTAAGAGGCGCGTGGCGACCTCTATTGGCCATACTGGTACTGCAACATGCACTGCTAAATGCACGACAAAATCGGTCAAATCAAACAAGAGTCCTATATATTATAACTACAAGAAGAATTGACTATTAAAATGATAATTGTTGGAATAGTGAGCCGACCAGTATCCCTGTGAGCCTCCCAGGCCCATGTTGTACATCTAGGGGTTAAGAACATAAATAGTGGATGAATAATATTACATTGTATTGGACCTTCTAATCTTGTTCCACAGATCCTCTGTAGTTTCATCTGTTGTTGCTAGCAATATTCATGAACAAATTTAAATGTAAATTCCACTTTGGGAACCACTTGGAAAAATACATAGTGAAAGACAACAATTGTGCCTCCTTGACTGGGTAGAAGTCATCCTCTGTTTTACAAAGATTTGTTTCACCACCTCAAACAAATGCCTAAATGTATTTGTTCCACAAAGGTGCGTGAGCTTGAGACTGAGGTGGAGGCCGAGCAGAGAAGAGGTGTAGACGCAGTCAAGGGAGTCCGGAAGTATGAGCGCAGAGTCAAGGAGCTCACTTACCAGGTAAGAGAAAGTGCATTCTTTACACTTTTGACACTTACAATGACATGTTTGTGTATAAAACTATACTGACATTGATTCTTTGATCTTCTCCTACAGACTGAGGAGGATAAGAAGAACGTTGGCAGACTTCAGGACCTGGTAGATAAGCTGCAGATGAAAGTGAAGGCCTACAAGAGGCATTCTGAGGAAGCGGTGAGTCACTGACAAAACTTCATGTCCATACAACTTAGTTTGAAGTGTTGCTACAGCAACAACACATCAGTCAACAATGACAATTGACAGTGCAAGTAAATGCTGATGAAATGATGCACATTTCTAAATGCCTCCTATTCGTTACCA
The DNA here is from genome assembly GCF_021184085.1 of Oncorhynchus gorbuscha. Lineage (NCBI taxonomy): Eukaryota > Metazoa > Chordata > Actinopteri > Salmoniformes > Salmonidae > Oncorhynchus > Oncorhynchus gorbuscha. Next base: position 4,703 of record NW_025757265.1, read on the forward strand.
ACTTAGAGGGGTTGAATATGAATTTGCTGCACCAGGGGCTGGTCTAGTGATGTGCTGGAGGCAGTGGTTTGATCCCCTGTTCTGCCACTCACTTCCTCTGCTGTATCCTCCAGCTCCCTGTATACATTGTTATCCTAAAAACAGAATATTAATTTGCTACCTGAAGCATCAAACTTTAAATGCTGATGTTCTGCTCTCCCTCTCTTTTCCTCACCCAGGAGGAAGCAGCAAACCAGCACATGTCTAAGTTCAGGAAGGTTCAGCATGAGCTGGAGGAGGCTGAGGAGCGTGCTGACATCGCTGAGACTCAGGTCAACAAGCTCAGAGCCAAGACCCGTGACTCTGGAAAGGTACAGAACTGCTACTAAACCTGTACCTGACTCATGTTCAGATATGACCACATCAACACCACCTATGATTCAGTCTTCTCAGAGGTCAATACAGACCTTTTACACTCAACTGTATTGAAGATCCCTAAGAAGAACATTTCAGGAAGGGCTAAACAATCTAATGAGAGTAATTCAGTTGGTACTTCAACATCAAATATCCAAGCTGAGTACTGAGCTTGATCCATTATATTCTAAAGACATTATTATTTGATCCATTATATTCTATCCATATATTTATCATGTTCATTATTATTACTGATCCATTATATTCTATCCATATATTTATCATGTTCATTATTATTACTGATCCATTATATTATTTATTTCTTCTTACAGGGAAAAGAAGTTGCTGAATAAACAAGACCAAAGAATTGAAGATCAAAGTCTTACTATTTTCCTGTGATGCATAAAATATGATTTTCATGGTGAAATGTTGAGCATTGATTAAAAACATGTGGATCTACATACACTTCCCTTGTGACTGTGGATTTATTACTCAGCAAACATATGTTTAATACCATAAAATATTGTACTTTAATTAAAGGAGCAATCTGGGATTCCAACAACAATGAGGTAACATGTTTTGGTAAACATCTGAGGGATGAGAAATTTAAACACAATCCAATTCTCAGACTGAGCTATGGA
>NW_025757266.1:0-5735 GCF_021184085.1 Oncorhynchus gorbuscha
GTGGCTCCTGGGGAGCCAGAGAGAGAGACATCTGAAATCACAACAACATTATGACCAACGACAGCTGGTGGCTCCTGGGGAGCCAGAGAGAGAGAGACATCTGAAATCACAACAACATTATGACCAACGACAGCTGGTGGCTCCTGGGGAGCCGGAGAGAGAGACATCTGAAATCACATTCACAACAACATTATGACCAACGACAGCTGGTGGCTCCTGGGGAGCCGGAGAGAGAGACATCTGAAATCACAACAACATTATGACCAACGACAGCTGCTGCTGACATTAATCAACAGTAATCATATTTGTTTTGCTTTTGTGATTTGAATTGGAATTAAAGAGCTCTAAGACCAGAAATGTTTTCATTCTGGAGAAATTAACACATGTAGAGATATTCCCCTATTCTGGGAGAAATTAACACATTGAGAGGTATTCCCCTATTCTGGGAGAAATTAACACATGTAGAGATATTCCCCTATTCTGGGAGAAATTAACACATGTAGAGATATTCCCCTATTCTGGAGAAATTAACACATGTAGAGATATTCCCCTATTCTGGAGAAATTAACACATGTAGAGATATTCCCCTATTCTGGAGAAATTAACACATGTAGAGATATTCCCCTATTCTGGAGAAATTAACATCCACAGCTCTGTCTATTCATCTGAGAGTGGTTACACTTCACCAGGCCTCCCTCAGCGTTTTACCAAAACAGAGGCGGGGAGTCCGTTTTGTTATTGTTTCATCTGTGGATTTGCCCTTTAATTAAACAGCTGCATATGATCGGGATATCAAAATGTCCCCAACTAAAAGGTCAACAAGAGGCCTGTAGCAAATGCAGCATATGGCATTCATTTATCACATGTAAACAGCCCTTTTCAGTGCTGCTCAAAGCCATTCCACGAGCACAGCATTCATTTATCACATGTAAACAGCCCTTATCAGTGGTGCTCAAAGCCATTCCACGAGCACAGCATTCATTTATCACATGTAAACAGCCCTTATCAGTGGTGCTCAAAGCCATTCCACGAGCACAGCATTCATTTATCACATGTAAACAGCCCTTTTCAGTGGTGCTCAAAGCCATTCCACGAGCACAGCATTCATTTATCACATGTAAACAGCCCTTTTCAGTGGTGCTCAAAGCCATTCCACGAGCACAGCATTCATTTATCACATGTAAACAGCCCTTTTCAGTGGTGCTCAAAGCCATTCCACGAGCACAGCATTCATTTATCACATGTAAACAGCCCTTATCAGTGGTGCTCAAAGCCATTCCACGAGCACAGCATTCATTTATCACATGTAAACAGCCCTTATCAGTGGTGCTCAAAGCCATTCCACGAGCACAGCATTCATTTATCACATGTAAACAGCCCTTATCAGTGGTGCTCAAAGCCATTCCACGAGCACAGCATTCATTTATCACATGTAAACAGCCCTTATCAGTGGTGCTCAAAGCCATTCCACGAGCACAGCATTCATTTATCACATTTAAACAGCCCTTTTCAGTGGTGCTCAAAGCCATTCCACGACCACAGCATTCATTTATCACATGTAAACAGCCCTTTTCAGTGGTGCTCAAAGCCATTCCACGAGCACAGCATTCATTTATCACATGTAAACAGCCCTTTTCAGTGGTGCTCAAAGCCATTCCACGAGCACAGCATTCATTTATCACATGTAAACAGCCCTTTTCAGTGGTGCTCAAAGCCATTCCACGAGCACAGCATTCATTTATCAACTGACAACAAAATTATAAACAACAGAGTAGGGCTGGCTATGCTCAGGTGGGTCATGTTCAGGTGGGTCATGGTCAGGTGGGTCATGGTCAGGTGGGTCATGGTCAGGTGGGTCATGTTCAGGTGGGTCATGTTCAGGTGGGTCATGCTCAGGTGGGTCATGGTCAGGTGGGTCATGTTCAGGTGGGTCATGGTCAGGTGGGTCATGTTCAGGTGGGTCATGTTCAGGTGGGTCATGGTCAGGTGGGTCATGGTCAGGTGGGTCATGGTCAGGTGGGTCATGGTCAGGTGGGTCATGGTCAGGTGGGTCATGCTCAGGTGGGTCATGCTCAGGTGGGTCATGGTCAGGTGGGTCATGGTCAGGTGGGTCATGTTCAGGTGAAACCATGTGGCTAATCTATTCTTCCAGATTTCCAAGTCCTGTTCTTGAAGATCAAGGGGTTTAACATTTATTGGAATGGCTGGAATTCTGACTTTGGTTTTTAACGATATAATTTAATGGTCTTATTATATGTAGCAGAAAGCGATGGGTTAGAAGAAGTCTACATAACCAACCCATACAGTGAAATGTAACATCCATATATGGCCAGCTGTGTAAACTTCAACATGGATTTATCCTGCGATAGATGTCGTTCAATTGGTTACATACATTTATGTCTTCTTCTAATGCCTATCGCTGTGTTGGTTTGGTTGTTTGAGCAAGATGTCTTCGAAAAGTAATGGAATGTAATCTGATTACATTACTGAGTTGGGTAATCCTAAAGTAATGGAATGTAATCTGATTACATTACCGAGTTTGGGTAATCCTAAAGTAACGGAATGTAATCTGATTACATTACTGGAGCTTAGGTATTCCTAAAGTAACGGAATGTAATCTGATTACATTACTGAGTTTGGGTATTCTAAGTAACGGAATGTAATCTGATTACATTACTGAGTTTGGGTAATCCTAAAGTAACGGAATGTAATCTGATTACATTACTGAGTTTGGGTATTCTAAAGTAACGGAATGTAATCTGATTACATTACTGAGTTTGGGTAATCCTAAAGTAACGGAATGTAATCTGATTACATTACTGAGTTTGGGTATTCCTAAAGTAACGGAATGTAATCTGATTACATTACTGAGTTTGGGTAATCCTAAAGTAACGGAATGTAATCTGATTACATTACTGAGTTTGGGTAATCCTAAAGTAATGGAATGTAATCTGATTACATTACTGAGTTTGGGTAATCCTAAAGTTACGTTACTGATGAACATTTTGGACAGGTAGTAACTAGTAACTGTATCAGGTTACATGTAGAAGGGAACCTCACCAACCCTGCTGTAGTACATTGTAAAATAACCTCCATAAATGAGTTGAACATTCCTGTCTTATCCCCTCCCTCTGACCAATAAGATTCAGAACCACCACAGCGTAGCTGAAACCACTCCAGCCAGCTAATAGCAAACTCAGGGCCACGGTTAGTAGCTCTTGCAGAGAGCAAAAATCGAAGACATCTTGCTCAAACAACCAAACCAACACAGTGATAGTTTAACTAGGATTCAGGGAGGAAGTAGAGACAGTACAACCACAAGTACCCACCTGGGGGAGGAACCAAACCAACACAGTGATAGTTTAACTAGGATTCAGGGAGGAAGTAGAGACAGTACAACCACAAGTACCCACCTGGGGGAGGAACCAAACCAACACAGTGATAGTTTAACTAGGATTCAGGGAGGAAGTAGAGACAGTAGATAACCTCTGGTCTGTAGTCCTAGTGGTAGATAACCTCTGGTCTGTAGTCCTAGTGGTAGATAACCTCTGGTCTGTAGTCCTAGTGGTAGATAACCTCTGGTCTGTAGTCCTAGTGGTAGATAACCTCTGGTCTGTAGTCCTAGTGGTAGATAACCTCTGGTCTGTAGTCCTAGTGGTAGATAACCTCTGGTCTGTAGTACTAGTGGTAGATAACCTCTGGTCTGTAGTCCTAGTGGTAGATAACCTCTGGTCTGTAGTCCTAGTGGTAGATAACCTCTGGTCTGTAGTCCTAGTGGTAGATAACCTCTGGTCTGTAGTCCTAGTGGTAGATAACCTCTGGTCTGTAGTCCTAGTGGTAGATAACCTCTGGTCTGTAGTCCTAGTGGTAGATAACCTCTGGTCTGTTGTTATTCCTTAGTTCCCTGCTTCTCTAATACCTGGAACATGGATGTGACATGATAGATGAGAGCTCTACACGTCTGTTCTCTCCAACACCATGATGTCTGAAGAGAGTGTGTGATTCAGACACCTCAGATGTTGTCGCTGAACATTTATGAAGCTGATGGAAAGCCCTGTTCAGAGAGGTGTGAAAGTACTTCATATTTGAATGGCAATGACCTTCAGAATAAATGCCTTTTAATGAAGTGAGTCGGGAAGCAGGTGCAGGAGAAACGTTCAATAAAACAACAAATCAAGGAACGAGACAATATCCTGAGGCGACAAGCCGGTACACTAGATTAATATCAACTGAAGAGTGAACATGAGTGTCATATAAAGGGGAGGACCTGATGAAGCTAATGGAGTCCAGGTGTGAGTGCCAGGTGCGCGTAATGATGAGTGACAGGATCGGTGGCTAGTATCATTACACACACCTGGCGTTCATCATTACACACACCTGGCATTCATCACTACACACACCTGGCATTCATCATTACACACACCTGGCGTTCATCATTATACACACCTGGCGTTCATCATTACACACACCTGGCGTTCATCATTACACACACCTGGCGTTCATCATTACACACACCTGGCGTTCATCATTATGTGCACCTGGTGTTCATCATTACACACACCTGGCGTTCATCATTACGCGCACCTGGCGTTCATCACTACACACACCTGGCGTTCATCACTACACACACCTGGCGTTCATCATTACACACACCTGGCGTTCATCATTACACACACCTGGCGTTCATCATTACACACACCTGGCATTCATCACTACACACACCTGGCATTCATCACTACACACACCTGGCATTCATCATTAGGCACACCTGGCATTCATTACCTCACTCATTACCTCCCATTTGTCTGGCACTCCCTTAGGTTTTTCCCCAGGCAGTATTGTTTGCTGTTGGTCATGTCAAGATACCACTCCTACGTTGTTACTTGTTATATTAAACTTTGCACCTGCTTCTCGACTCCCAGCGTCTACGTTACAACCACATGGGGTCCGTTTCAGTAATAGTGAAATCAGACCTACTTGTTGAGTATCTGAAAATCTACCATTTATATAGGAGTGGTTAAAACATGGTAATAACAGTCCTCTGAGTACATAAAAACATTGGATATACCTCCACGGGTATGCTATTCATCCCTAGAGTTTTCCCAGACTTAAAGGCTTTAATTGCATCAATAAGTTCCTCCTCTGTAATTTGGCCTTCACATGAGTCTTTCTGTACGGCTGTTAATTTCACATTATTAATCGAAAACAAATCTACACAATTAACTTCAGTTAGAGGAGACGGAGGAGACTGAAACGAAAATATATTCTTAAAGTAATTTGCTTCCTCTTTCAAAATATCATTCGGTGAATCTTGGATGACATTTGTAACAACTTTGTGTAAATTATTTCTAGTAGTATTTCTATAAATAAAACAATTATTTGGTATTTTTCCCCCCATATCCACTCTATGTTTTATAATATATTATATATATTTACACATGAACAAGTTCCTCCATTTCGTTTTGTTTTTCCTCTAAATGATTCTGTGGTTCAGTTTGTATCGCTGTCTATCTGTCCTTCTGTTTGATTGGTTAACATCAACTCTCTTCTGTGGCTCGATGGTTCAGTTTGTATCGCTGTCTATCTGTCCTTCTGTTTGATTGGTTAACATCAACTCTCTTCTGTGGCTCGATGGTTCAGTTTGTATCGCTGTCTATCTGTCCTTCTGTTTGATTGGTTAACATCAACTCTCTTCTGTGGCTCGATGGTTCAGTTTGTATCGCTGTCTATCTGTC
>NW_025757267.1:0-5733 GCF_021184085.1 Oncorhynchus gorbuscha
GGTCAACATATCAGGAGATAAAGACAGTCCAGGTCAATAGCCTGGGTCAACATATCAGGAGATAAAGACAGTCCAGGTCAATAGCCTGGGTCAACATATCAGGAGATAAAGACAGTCCAGGTCAATAGCCTGGGTCAACATATCAGGAGATAAAGATAGCCCAGGTCAACATATCAGGAGATAAAGACAGTCCAGGTCAATAGCCTGGGTCAACATATCAGGAGATAAAGACAGTCCAGGTCAATAGCCTGGGTCAACATATCAGGAGATAAAGACAGTCCAGGTCAATAGCCTGGGTCAACATATCAGGAGATAAAGATAGCCCAGGTCAACAGGAGATAAAGACAGTCCAGGTCAATAGCCTGGGTCAACATATCAGGAGATAAAGACAGTCCAGGTCAATAGCCTGGGTCAACATATCAGGAGATAAAGACAGTCCAGGTCAATAGCCTGGGTCAACATATCAGGAGATAAAGACAGTCCAGGTCAATAGCCTGGGTCAACATATCAGGAGATAAAGACAGTCCAGGTCAATAGCCTGGGTCAACACCTCAGAGATAAAGGCAGTCCAGATCAGCAGCACCTAGGTCAGCATATCAGGAGATAAAGACAGTCCAGGTCAATAGCCTGGGTGTATATCAGGAGATAAAAGATAGCCAGATCAATAGCCTGGGTCAGCATATCAGGAGATAAAGACAGTCCAGATCAACATATCAGGAGATAAAGACAGTCCGGGTCAATGGCCTGGGTCAACATATCAGGAGATAAAGACAGTCCAGGTCAATAGCCTGGAGTCCAACATATCAGGGAATAAAGACAGTCAGGTCAATGGCCGCAGGTCAACATATGTCAGGAGATAAAGACTGATCCAGGTCAATAGCCTGGAATCAACATATCAGGAGATAAAGACAGTCAGGTCAATAGCCTGGGTCAACATCAGGGAGATAAAGACAGTCAGGCCAACACATAATATATGATGCATGGCTATTCATGTATGCACAAGAAACATCTGCATTAAGTGACTGGACAGTCGTCATCTAATGTGCCTTGAACAGATTAGCATTTTAGCGACTTTGACCACAATAGTCACTCTGGAGTAATTTCCTTCCCCTCCCCAACCTTAGCCAGATAGTGGGGAAAAAGGCCAAACTGACCCAAGATCAGCACCGAAGAGCAACTTTACCGTACTGTGACCGGACCACAGTCTCCACTGTATTTTTACACAGACTGGCTAGCTATCACATCTCCTGTGTGTAACACTAGCCCCTGCATGCAGGATTAAGAAACAATGGTTCTCCATTACAGTACACCACATGGAATCTGCATATCAGAGGTAGAGCAACAACAGGGAGCACTTTGACAGTAGCTGATGTCTCCACTGGTACTTACCTGGTATTTAATATGAAATGGTGTGGCAACAATGGATACGTTCTGGTACTTAACCTCAAAGAACTCAACACCAAACATCTAATATGGTCCTTATTATATTCAATACTGTGTTCTTCGGTTGGGCAATGCAACTGTAAACAGTGTTTCAATAGTTGGCAATTTCCTGGGTAAATAGTGCTCTTCTATGTTTGGCATTCTCTACATTAGGTAATGTCTAATGTCAACAAAGTATGTTTTTATTTCTTAAAAGGATAGTCAACAAAGTATGTTTTTATTTCTCTCAAAAACTATATTTTTGTATTTTGTTCATTAGTCCACTGTAAATACATCCCGGAAATGTTTCATGTCAGCAGTCAAGTTAGAGCACTTTCAGTACAGAACAGAAACTGTAATGATGCGTTTTGCAGGTTTGAGTATTTCAACCCTTTAATCAAGTAAAGGCAGTGGGGCAGGCTCATCTGCCACAGCTTCGGAGAAAAGGAAGATATGAGCAGCAGCAGGCATGCATAGCTCTTTGGGTGTGATGATCCCCCTGCCACCCTGCCAAACAGGCCAACAGGCCAACAGAGGAGCAAGCGATGAGTTAATCCCTGTTTACACAGCCAAAGAACTACAGTCTGCAAAATGTGCAGGTAGATATACCACAGAAGAAGAAAGAATCAGCTGTAGATATTTATGGTAAAGGTCAATGTGTAACACACTATAAATTGATATGCTATTCATTAATACTATTATTTAGATGCGTAGACGCAATATCCTCTATCAAGTACTTTACGACAGGCTTTTAATCTCCTCATAGGTCAACAGTGCTGTCATCGATTAACATCCATTTCAGTTCAGTGCTTTTAACTACAGATGTAAGATCTTAATTTGAGCCAGTTTGCTACAGCAGAACATAATCCTGCAGCAACAGTAATGTAATAATGTGAATTATTATCTGGATTATAATTAATGGACATTTTTTGTGGGGGTTGAAACATTATTCATTAGCGCAAATCAAGTCTGACATTTTAAAGTGGAATTTAGAAGCATTAGAAGCTATTTTAACCTTGAATACACGACAAGATTGCATTTCATGCTGTGCAGGAAAATTAACAGCAAACAGAAGAGTTATCAAATTAAAGATCCTACATCTGTAGCACTCAGACTCACCAACACAACATTCTGACTAAATAACCACTGATTTCCGAGCAGAAATAGTGACATTTACCCTTTCTGAATGGGAACATTTAAAAGCCAAACTGCTGGTAAGTGATATTTCGTCAAATCTATTCAGATATGTTCCTGGAATGAACCATGGCAAGTTGAACAAGGGGCGTATGGCTCTTTCTCTCAAAGCAACGTTAGTCCCCACAACCCTGGTCCTGTAGACTATTGAATGAACCATGGCAAGTTGAACAAGGGGGCGTATGGCTCTTTCTCTCAAAGCAACATTAGTCCCACAACCCTGGTCCTCTGTAGACTATTGAATGAACCATGGCAAGTTGAACAAGGGGCGTATGGATCTTTCTCTCAAAGCAACGTTAGTCCCCACAACCCTGGTCCCTCTCTAGACTATTGAATGAACCATGGCAACGTTAGTCCCCACAACCCTGGTTGAACAAGGGGCATATGGCTCTTTCTCTCAAAGCAACGTTAGTCCCACAACCCTGGTCCCTCTCTAGACTATTGAAAGAACCATGGCAAGTTGAACAAGGGGGCGTATGGCTCTTTCTCTCAAAGCAACGTTAGTCCCCACAACCCTGGTCCCTCTCTAGACTATCTAAGCCTCTCTGAATACAACCTCTAGGCCCAGTTCATTGATGTAGTCACTATGTAGCAAAGTCAAAGTTCAAATAGTGGGTGCTTATATTTTCCTGTTTCACACATGTACAAGTGTGCAACCTGTGTGGTGTGAAATAGAAATGTATATCCCATCCCCCTGAGACATCCTTGGAGAGTACGGTCACGGACAGGGATCAGCCATTACTGCCAGCGACCATGGAGCAATTAGGGTTAAGTGCCTTGCTCTGTTCCAATACCTGAATGATCTAGACTGAATCCCAAATGGCACCCCATTCCCTAGAAAAAGTGCACTACGTTTGACCAGAGCCCCATGTGCCCTGGTCAAAAGTAGTACATTATATAGGTAGGGTTCTAATAGGGTTCCATTAGGGCCGCAGCCATGGAGTGCATCAGGGCACGATCATGCCAGTATCACTTTTACTCCTTAGTATCGTGGCAGAAACAAAACACAGATGATTTAACTTCTTTAGGAAAACAGCCCTACTGTTGGAAACAAACATCATCATGTTGTCATCTAGAATCACATTTATTTATTTTCCAAACTACAGTACACAATATTTCAGATACATCAGGTCTGTTTCTGACTTTATTTAGCCCCAAATATTGCGTGCTGGTATCGTCCGGCCCTAGTATCATAGTCTCTCATGACAGACATACAAATTGAGTAGAAGGCTAGAACACGTAAGATTTGGGCCTGGGATCCGAGATAACCAGTAACACAACACTGGTGTTACTATTCATAGAGGGTCTGGGGGGTCTCTGTACAGAGAGCCACACTGAGATAAAGCCCCTCCAGTGAAAGCCAGACCCAGTGAAATACCCAGACGAACAATGATGTACATTATTGTGTGTATTCATATATAGTAGTCTTATACGGAATGTGTCCTTCTACAGTATATAGATACACTATGAGCATCCTGTCGGGCTGTTTCACAGTATATAGTAGTCTATGATGTACCTTAATGTGTCCCACAGTATATAGTAGTCTATGATATACCTTACTGTATCCTTCTACAGTATATAGTAGTCTATGATGTACGTTACTGTGTGCTTCTACAGTATATAGTAGTCTATGATGTACCTTAATGTGTCCTTCTACAGTATATAGTAGTCTATGATGTACGTTACTGTGTGCTTCTACAGTATATAGTAGTCTATGATGTACCTTAATGTGTCCTTCTACAGTATATAGTAGTCTGTAATGTACGTTACTGTGTGCTTCTACAGTATATAGTAGTCTATGATGTACCTTAATGTGTCCTTCTACAGTATATAGTAGTCTATGATGTACGTTACTGTGTGCTTCTACAGTATATAGTAGTCTGTAATGTACGTTACTGTGTGCTTCTACAGTATATAGTAGTCTATGATGTACCTTAATGTGTCCTTCTACAGTATATAGTAGTCTATAATGTACGTTACTGTGTGCTTCTACAGTATATAGTAGTCTATGATGTACCTTAATGTGTCCTTCTACAGTATATAGTAGTCTATGATGTACGTTACTGTGTCCTTCTACAGTATATAGTAGTCTGATGTAACGTTACTGTGTCCTTCTACAGTATATAGTAGTCTATGATGTACCTTAATGTGTCCTTCTACAGTATATAGTAGTCTATGATGTACGTTACTGTGTGCTTCTACAGTATATAGTAGTCTATGATGTACCTTAATGTGTCCTTCTACAGTATATAGTAGTCTATAATGTATGTTACTGTATCCTTCTACAGTATATAGTAGTCTATGATGTACCTTAATGTGTCCTTCTACAGTATATAGTAGTCTATGATGTACGTTACTGTGTGCTTCTACAGTATATAGTAGTCTATGATGTACCTTAATGTGTCCTTCTACAGTATATAGTAGTCTATAATGTATGTTACTGTATCCTTCTACAGTATATAGTAGTCAATGCTGAGCTGGGGAATATAGATCCATGCTATGTACCTTACTGTTCCCTTTTACAGTATATAAGGGAAAGAGGCTACCAAGTCAGTTGTCCAACTATTCAACTGAAATGTGTCTTTGGCATTTAACTCTCTGAATCAGAGAGGTGAGGGGTGGCTGCCTTAATCCACATCCACGTCTTCGGCGCCCGGGGAACAGTGCCTCTTGCTCTGGGGCAGAGACATTTAAAAAAAAATCTTGTCAGCTCAGGGATTCGATCCAGCAACCTTTTGGTTAATGGTCAAACGCTCTAACAACTAGGCTACCTATAGTTGTCTATGATGAGCTGGGGAATATAGATCCATGCTATGCTTCAGTGCACATGGCTGAATCTTATTAGCTGCTTTATAGTCCTTGTTTGACTTGGCTTTGCTTGCATTCATTCTATCCCCAGCGGACACACACAGTATTCTAGCATAACAAAACAGAGATTCTAAAAGGAAGGACAGATCTTTCAGATGGAGAAGCATGGGAGAGACCAAAATAAGGATCCTAATGCTGCATCTCCACTGCCAAAGTTGCATCTCTCTGTTAGCTCCTAATGCTACATCTCTCTGTTAGCTCCTAATGCTACATCTCTCTGTTAGCTCCTAATGCTACATCTCTCTGTTA
>NW_025757268.1:0-5733 GCF_021184085.1 Oncorhynchus gorbuscha
CTTATTAGGTTCGCTCCCTTTTTCTATCCCTCTCTCTCCCCTCCCTCTCTCTCCTCTCTATCGTCCGTTCCTGCTCCCAGCTGTTCCTATTCCCCTAATCATCATTTAGTCTTCCCACACCTGTTCCTTATCTTTTCCCCTGATTAGAGTCCCTATTTCTTCCCTTGTTTTCCGTTCCTGTCCTGTCGGATCCTTGTCTATTGTTCACCGTGCTGTGTCTATGTATTGCCCTGTCGTGTCGTGTTTCCCTCAGATGCTGCGTGGTGAGCAGGTGTCTGAGTCTGCTACGCTCAAGTGCCTTCCCGAGGCAACCTGCAGTTCTTGGATCAAGTCTCCAGTCTGTTCTCGCCATTACGAGTAGTATTATGCCTTTTGTTTGTAAAGTAACTTTACTGGATTAAAAACTCTGTTTTCGCCAAGTCGCTTTGGGTCCTCATTCACCTGCATAACAGAAGGATCCGACCAAGGAATGGACCCAGCGACTACAGATGCTCGTAACACTGCCGTCGAGATCCAAGGAGCCATGCTCGGCAGACACGAGCAGGAATTGTCTGCTGCTCGCCATGCCGTGGAGAACCTGGCCGCCAGGTTTCCGACCTCTCTGGACAGTTCCAGAGTCTCGCCTCGTGCCACCTGTTACTTCCTGGCCTGCCGAGCCTCCGGAACCTAGGGTTAATAACCCACCTTGCTACTCCGGGCAGCCCACGGAGTGCCGCTCCTTTCTCACCCAGTGTGATATTGTGTTCTCTCTCCAACCCAACACATACTCTAGCGAGAGAGCTCGGGCTGCTTACGTCATTTCACTCCTTACTGGCCGGGCTCGAGAGTGGGGCACAGCTATCTGGGAGGCAAGGGCTGATTGTTCTAACAATTACCAGAACTTTAAAGAGGAGATGATTCGGGTTTTTGACCGTTCAGTTTTTGGTAGGGAGGCTTCTAGGCCCTGGCTTCCCTATGCCAAGGTGATCGATCCATAACGGATTACTCTATAGAGTTTCGCACTCTTGCTGCCTCTAGTGACTGGAACGAGCCGGCGCTGCTCGCTCGTTTTCTGGAGGGACTCCACGCAGTGGTCAAAGATGAGATTCTCTCTCGGGAGGTTCCTTCCAGTGTGGACTCTTTGATTGCTCTCGCCATCCGCATAGAACGACGGGTAGATCTTCGTCACCAAGCTCGTGGAAGAGAGCTCGTCAACGGTGTTTCCCTGCTCCGCATCGCAACCATCTCCTCCTCTGGCTCAGAGACTGAGCCCATGCAGCTGGGAGGTATTCGCATCTCGACCAAGGAGAGGGAACGGAGGATCACCAACCGCCTGTGCCTCTATTGCGGATTTGATGGACATTTTGTCAATTCATGTCCAGTAAAGGCCAGAGCTCATCAGTAAGCGGAGGGCTACTGGTGAGCGCTACTACTCAGGTCTCTTCATCTAGATCCTGTACTATTATGTCGGTCCATCTACGCTGGACCGGTTCGGGTGCTACATGCAGTGCCTTGATTGACTCTGGGGCTGAGGGTTGTTTCATGGACGAAGCATGGGCTCGGAAACATGACATTCCTTTCAGACAGTTAGACAAGCCTACGCCCATGTTTGCCTTAGATGGTAGTCATCTTCCCAGTATCAGATTTGAGACACTACCTTTAACTCTCACAGTATCTGGTAACCACAGTGAGACTATTTCTTTTTTTTTGATTTTTCGTTCACCTTTTACACCTGTTGTTTTGGGTCATCCCTGGCTAGTATGTCATAATCCTTCTATTAATTGGTCTAGTAATTCTATCCTATCCTGGAACGTTTCTTGTCATGTGAAGTGTTTAATGTCTGCCATCCTCCCATTTCTTCTGTCCCCACTTCTCAGGAGGAACCTGGCGATTTGACAGGAGTGCCGGAGGAATATCATGATCTGCGCACGGTCTTCAGTCGGTCCCGAGCCAACTCCCTTCCTCCTCACCGGTCGTATGATTGTAGTATTGATCTCCTTCCGGGGACCACTCCTCCTCGGGGTAGACTATACTCTCTGTCGGCTCCCGAACGTAAGGCTCTCGAGGATTATTTATCTGTGTCTCTTGACGCCGGTACCATAGTGCCTTCTTCCTCTCCGGCCGGGGCGGGGTTCTTTTTTGTTAAGAAGAAGGACGGTACTCTGCGCCCTGCGTGATTATCGAGGGCTGAATGACATAACGGTTAAGAATCGTTATCCGCTTCCCCTTATGTCATCAGCCTTCGAGATTCTGCAGGGAGCCAGGTGCTTTACTAAGTTGGACCTTCGTAACGCTTACCATCTCGTGCGCATCAGAGAGGGGGACGAGTGGAAAACGGCGTTTAACACTCCGTTAGGGCATTTTGAGTACCGGGTTCTGCCGTTTGGTCTCGCCAATGCGCCAGCTGTTTTTCAGGCATTAGTTAATGATGTTCTGAGAGACATGCTGAACATCTTTGTTTTTGTCTATCTTGACGATATCCTGATTTTTTCACCGTCACTCGAGATTCATGTTCAGCACGTTCGACGTGTTCTACAGCGCCTTTAGAGAATTGTCTCTACGTAAAGGCTGAGAAGTGCTCTTTCATGTCTCCTCCGTTACTTTTCTCGGTTCCGTTATTTCCGCTGAAGGCATTCAGATGGATTCCGCTAAGGTCCAAGCTGTCAGTGATTGGCCCGCTCCAAGGTCACGTGTCGAGTTGCAGCGCTTTTAGGTTTCGCTAATTTCTATCGGCGTTTCATTCGTAATTTCGGTCAAGTTGCTGCCCCTCTCACAGCTCTTACTTCTGTCAAGACGTGTTTTAAGTGGTCCGGTTCCGCCCAGGGAGCTTTTGATCTTCTAAAAGAACGTTTTACGTCCGCTCCTATCCTCGTTACTCCTGACGTCACTAGACAATTCATTGTCGAGGTTGACGCTTCAGAGGTAGGCGTGGGAGCCATTCTATCCCAGCGCTTCCAGTCTGACGATAAGGTTCATCCTTGCGCTTATTTTTCTCATCGCCTGTCGCCATCTGAGCGCAACTATGATGTGGGTAACCGTGAACTGCTCGCCATCCGCTTAGCCCTAGGCGAATGGCGACAGTGGTTGAGGGGGCGACCGTTCCTTTGTCGTTTGGACAGACCATAAGAACCTTGAGTACATCCGTTCTGCCAAACGACTTAATGCCCGTCAAGCTCGTTGGGCGTTGTTTTTCGCTCGTTTCGAGTTTGTGATTTCTTACCGTCCGGGTAGCAAAAACACCAAGCCTGATGCCTTATCCCGTCTGTTTAGTTCTTCTGTGGCTTCTACTGATCCCGAGGGGATTCTTCCTTATGGGCGTGTTGTCGGGTTGACAGTCTGGGGAATTGAAAGACAGGTTAAGCAAGCACTCACGCACACTGCGCCGCCGCGCGCTTGTCCTAGTAACCTCCTTTCGTTCCTGTTTCCACTCGTCTGGCTGTTCTTCAGTGGGCTCACTCTGCCAAGTTAGCTGGTCATCCCGGTGTTCGAGGCACTCTTGCGTCTATTCGCCAGCGCTTTTGGTGGCCGACTCAGGAGCGTGACACGCGCCGTTTCGTGGCTGCTTGTTCGGACTGCGCGCAGACTAAGTCGGGTAACTCTCCTCCTGCCGGTCGTCTCAGACCGCTCCCATTCCTTCTCGACCATGGTCTCACATCGCCCTAGACTTCATTACCGGTCTGCCTTTGTCTGCGGGGAAGACTGTGATTCTTACGGTTGTCGATAGGTTCTCTAAGGCGGCACATTTCATTCCCTCGCTAAACTTCCTTCCGCTAAGGAGACGGCACAAATCATCATCGAGAATGTGTTCAGAATTCATGGCCTCCCGTTAGACGCCGTTTCAGACAGAGGCCCGCAATTCACGTCACAGTTTTGGAGGGAGTTCTGTCGCTTGATTGGTGCGTCCGTCAGTCTCTCTTCCGGGTTTCATCCCCAGTCTAACGGTCAAGCAGAGAGGGCCAATCAGACGATTGGTCGCATACTACGCAGCCTTTCTTTCAGAAACCCTGCGTCTTGGGCAGAACAGCTCCCCTGGGCAGAATACGCCACAACTCGCTTCCTTCGTCTGCTACCGGGTTATCTCCGTTTCAGAGTAGTCTGTTACCAGCCTCCTCTGTTCTCATCCCAGCTTGCCGAGTCCAGCGTTCCCTCCGCTCAAGCGTTTGTCCAACGTTGTGAGCGCACCTGGAGGAGGGTGAGGTCTGCACTTTGCCGTTACAGGGCACAGACTGTGAGAGCCGCCAATAAACGCAGGATTAAGAGTCCAAGGTATTGTTGCGGCCAGAGAGTGTGGCTTTCCACTCGCAACCTTCCTCTTACGACAGCTTCTCGTAAGTTGACTCCGCGGTTCATTGGTCCGTTCCGTGTCTCCCAGGTCGTCAATCCTGTCCGCTGTGCGACTGCTTCTTCCGCGACATCTTCGTCGCGTCCATCCTGTCTTCCATGTCTCCTGTGTCAAGCCCTTTCTTCGCACCCCCGTTCGTCTTCCCTCCCCTCCCGTCCTTGTCGAGAGCGCACCTATTTACAAGGTACGTAAGATCATGGACATGCGTTCTCGGGACGGGGTCACCAATACTTAGTGGATTGGGAGGGTTACGGTCCTGAGGAGAGGAGTTGGGTTCCGTCTCGGGACGTGCTGGACCGTTCACTTATTGATGATTTCCTCCGTTGCCGCCAGGATTCCTCCTCGAGTGCGCCAGGAGGCGCCGGTGAGTGGGGGTACTGTCATGTTTTGTCTTAGATTGTCTTGTCATTATGCTTTCCTTCTGTTCGTTTCCCCTGCTGGTCTTATTAGGTTCGCTCCCTTTTCTATCCCTCTCTCTCCCTCCCCTCTCTCCTCTCTCTATCGTTCCGCTCCTGCTCCCAGCTGTTCCTATTCCCCTAATCATCATTTAGTCTTCCCACACCTGTTCCTTATCTTTTCCCCTGATTAGAGTCCCTATTTCTTCCTTGTTTTCCGTTCCTGTCCTGTCGGATCCTTGTCTATTGTTCACCGTGCTGTGTCTATGTATTGCCCTGTCGTGTCGTGTTTCCCTCAGATGCTGCGTGGTGAGCAGGTGTCTGAGTCTGCTACGTTCAAGTGCCTTCCCGAGGCAACCTGCAGTTCTTGATCAAGTCTCCAGTCTGTTCTCTCATTACGAGTAGTATTATGCCTTTTGTTTGTAAAGTAACTTTACTATTTCACTTGATCTAGTAGCTAATGGTGAAGTGTTGAGTCATCCACATAGACACACTGCCATGTCATTAGTAAGATTGGAAAAGTAAGGGACCACACAGCTGCCCTGGGGAATTCCTCTGATTCTAGCCTGGATTATGCTGAGAGGCTTCCATTAAAGAACACCTCTGTGTCCTGTTAGACAGGTAACTCTTTATCCACAATATACTGTAGTGGGGGGCATGTAAAGCCATAACACAAGTTTTTCCAGCAGCAGACTATGATCATAATGTCAAAAGCCACACTGAATACTAACAAACATTATCATAAATTTGTCATTTGTAAGTGTTGCATGTTGAATGTCCTTCCCTATAAGCTTGCTGAAAGTCTGTTGTCAATTTGTTTACTGTAAAATAGCATTTCATCTGGTCAAACAATTTTTTCACAAAGTTTACTAAGGGTTGGTAACAGACTGATTGGTCAGCTATTTGAGCCAGTAAAGGGGGCTTACTATTCATGGATAGCGAATGACTTTGTTTCCCCTTAGGCCTGAGGGCAAACGTCTTGTAGGCTTAGATTGAAGATATGGCAAATAGGAGTGG
>NW_025757269.1:0-5732 GCF_021184085.1 Oncorhynchus gorbuscha
ATGCAGAGAGAGGAAACAACAGCTGTGGACTAACAGTGAAATGCTTTACGGGCCCTTCCCAACAATGCAGAGAGAGAAAATCAAATACCAGTTTCCATTCCCGTGTATTGACGTCCAGTAAGCCACTGTTCTCTCCCAGAACAATACCCAGCAAACATGATACTATTGGCCCCATGTAGGTATTTGGAGGGCAAGGTGTGCACGGGCTAGTCCACACCAGGCCCTGCATGGGCTAGTCTACACCAGGCCCTGCACGGGCTAGTCCACAGTGTGCCCTAATTTGTCGATCTTGTACATTACCATTGATGAAGTCTAGATTTGGCTCTTTGCCTGGAAACAGACTTGATTTTCTGCTCTATGAAACCAGTATCATAGATTTAGTGTGTGTGTGTGTGTGTGTGTGTGTGTGTGTGTGTGTGTGTGTGTTATGCAGGTGAATGAGGACCCAAAAGCGACTTGGCGAAAACAGAGTCTTTAATCCAGTAAAGATACTTTACAAAACAAAAGGCATAATACTACTCGTAAAGACGAGAACAGACTGGAGACTTGATCAAGAACTGCAGGTTGCCTCGGGAAAGCACTTGAACCTAGCAGACTCAGACACCTGCTCACCACGCAGCATCTGAGGGAAACACGACACGACAGGGCAATACATAGACACAGCACGGTGAATTATAGACAAGGATCCGACAGGGCAGGAACGGAAAACAAGGAGAGAAATAGGGACTCTAATCAGGGAAAAGGATCGGGAACAGGTGTGGGAAGACTAAATGATTGATTAGGGGAATAGGAACAGCTGGGAGCAGGAACGGAACGATAGAGAGAAGAGAGAGTCAGAGAGGGAGGGGGAGAGAGAGGGATAGAAAGAGGGAAAGAACCTAATAAGACCAGCAGAGGGAAACGAATAGAAGGGGAAGCACAGGGACAAGACATGATAATCAATGACAAAACATGACAGTACCCCCACTCACCGAGCGCCTCCTGGCGCACTCGAGGAGGAACCCTGGCGGCAACGGAGGAAATCATCAATAAGCGAACGGTCCAGCACGTCCCGAGACGGAACCCAACTCCTCTCCTCAGGACCGTAACCCTCCCAATCCACTAAGTATTGGTGACCCGTCCCCGAGAACGCATGTCCATGATCTTACGTACCTTTGTAAATAGGTGCGCTCTCGACAAGGACGGGAGGGGGGAGGGAAGACGAACGGGGGTGCGAAGAAAGGGCTTGACACAGGAGACATGGAAGACAGGATGGACGCGACGAAGATGTCGCGGAAGAAGCAGTCGCACAGCGACAGGATTGACGACCTGGGAGACACGGAACGGACCAATGAACCGCGGAGTCAACTTACGAGAAGCTGTCGTAAGAGGAAGGTTGCGAGTGGAAAGCCACACTCTCTGGCCACAACAATACCTTGGACTCTTAATCCTGCGTTTATTGGCGGCTCTCACAGTCTGTGCCCTGTAACGGCAAAGTGCAGACCTCACCCTCCTCCAGGTGCGCTCACAACGTTGGACAAACGCTTGAGCGGAGGGAACGCTGGACTCGGCAAGCTGGGATGAGAACAGAGGAGGCTGGTAACCCAGACTACTCTGAAACGGAGATAACCCGGTAGCAGACGAAGGAAGCGAGTTGTGAGCGTATTCTGCCCAGGGGAGCTGTTCTGCCCAAGACGCAGGGTTTCTGAAAGAAAGGCTGCGTAGTATGCGACCAATCGTCTGATTGGCCCTCTCTGCTTGACCGTTAGACTGGGATGAAACCCGGAAGAGAGACTGACGGACGCACCAATCAAACGACAGAACTCCCTCCAAAACTGTGACGTGAATTGCGGGCCTCTGTCTGAAACGGCGTCTAACGGGAGGCCATGAATTCTGAACACATTCTCGATGATGATTTGTGCCGTCTCCTTAGCGGAAGGAAGTTTAGCGAGGGGAATGAAATGTGCCGCCTTAGAGAACCTATCGACAACCGTAAGAATCACAGTCTTCCCCGCAGACAAAGGCAGACCGGTAATGAAGTCTAGGGCGATGTGAGACCATGGTCGAGAAGGAATGGGGAGCGGTCTGAGACGACCGGCAGGAGGAGATTACCCGACTTAGTCTGCGCGCAGTCCGAACAAGCAGCCACGAAACGGCGCGTGTCACGCTCCTGAGTCGGCCACCAAAAGCGCTGGCGAATAGACGCAAGAGTGCCTCGAACACCGGGATGACCAGCTAACTTGGCAGAGTGAGCCCACTGAAGAACAGCCAGACGAGTGGAAACAGGAACGAAAAGGAGGTTACTAGGACAAGCGCGCGCGACGCAGTGTGCGTGAGTGCTTGCTTAACCTGTCTTTCAATTCCCCAGACTGTTAACCCGACAACACGCCCATAAGGAAGAATCCCCTCGGGATCAGTAGAAGCCACAGAAGAACTAAACAGACGGGATAAGGCATCAGGCTTGGTGTTTTTGCTACCCGGACGGTAAGAAATCACAAACTCGAAACGAGCGAAAAACAACGCCCAACGAGCTTGACGGGCATTAAGTCGTTTGGCAGAACGGATGTACTCAAGGTTCTTATGGTCTGTCCAAACGACAAAGGAACGGTCGCCCCCTCCAACCACTGTCGCCATTCGCCTAGGGCTAAGCGGATGGCGAGCAGTTCACGGTTACCCACATCATAGTTGCGCTCAGATGGCGACAGGCGATGAGAAAAATAAGCGCAAGGATGAACCTTATCGTCAGACTGGAAGCGCTGGGATAGAATGGCTCCCACGCCTACCTCTGAAGCATCAACCTCGACAATGAATTGTCTAGTGACGTCAGGAGTAACGATGATAGGAGCGGACGTAAAACGTTCTTTTAGAAGATCAAAAGCTCCCTGGGCGGAACCGGACCACTTAAAACACGTCTTGACAGAAGTAAGAGCTGTGAGAGGGGCAGCAACTTGACCGAAATTACGAATGAACCGCCGATAGAAATTAGCGAAACCTAAAAAGCGCTGCAACTCGACACGTGACCTTGGAACGGGCCAATCACTGACAGCTTGGACCTTAGCGGAATCCATCTGAATGCCTTCAGCGGAAATAACGGAACCGAGAAAGTAACGGAGGAGACATGAAAAGAGCACTTCTCAGCCTTTACGTAGAGACAATTCTCTAAAAGGCGCTGTAGAACACGTCGAACGTGCTGAACATGAATCTCGAGTGACGGTGAAAAAATCAGGATATCGTCAAGATAGACAAAAACAAAGATGTTCAGCATGTCTCTCAGAACATCATTAACTAATGCCTGAAAAACAGCTGGCGCATTGGCGAGACCAAACGGCAGAACCCGGTACTCAAAATGCCCTAACGGAGTGTTAAACGCCGTTTTCCACTCGTCCCCCTCTCTGATGCGCACGAGATGGTAAGCGTTACGAAGGTCCAACTTAGTAAAGCACCTGGCTCCTGCAGAATCTCGAAGGCTGATGACATAAGGGGAAGCGGATAACGATTCTTAACCGTTATGTCATTCAGCCTCGATAATCCACGCAGGGGCGCAGAGTACCGTCCTTCTTCTTAACAAAAAGAACCCCGCCCCGGCCGGAGAGGAAGAAGGCACTATGGTACCGGCGTCAAGAGACACAGATAAATAATCCTCGAGAGCCTTACGTTCGGGAGCCGACAGAGAGTATAGTCTACCCCGAGGAGGAGTGGTCCCCGGAAGGAGATCAATACTACAATCATACGACCGGTGAGGAGGAAGGGAGTTGGCTCGGGACCGACTGAAGACCGTGCGCAGATCATGATATTCCTCCGGCACTCCTGTCAAATCGCCAGGTTCCTCCTGAGAAGTGGGGACAGAAGAAATGGGAGGATGGCAGACATTAAACACTTCACATGACAAGAAACGTTCCAGGATAGGATAGAATTACTAGACAAATTAATAGAAGGATTATGACATACTAACCAGGGATGCCCCAAAACAACAGGTGTAAAAGGTGAACGAAAAATCAAAAAAGAAATAGTCTCACTGTGGTTACCAGATACTGTGAGAGTTAAAGGTAGTGTCTCAAATCTGATACTGGGAAGATGACTACCATCTAAGGCAAACATGGGCGTAGGCTTGTCTAACTGTCTGAAAGGAATGTCATGTTTCCGAGCCCATGCTTCAAGTCCATGAAACAACCCTCAGCCCCAGAGTCAATCAAGGCACTGCATGTAGCACAACCGGTCCAGCGTAGATGGACCGACATAGTAGTACAGGATCTAGATGAAGAGACCTGAGTAGTAGCGCTCACCAGTAGCCCTCCGCTACTGATGAGCTCAGGCCTTTACTGGACATGAATTGACAAAATGTCCATCAAATCCGCAATAGAGGCACAGGCGGTTGGTGATCCTCCGTTCCCTCTCCTTGGTCGAGATGCGAATACCTCCCAGCTGCATGGGCTCAGTCTCTGAGCCAGAGGAGGGAGATGGTTGCGCTGCGGAGCAGGGAAACACCGTTGACGCTAGCTCTCTTCCACGAGCTTGGTGACGAAGATCTACCCGTCGTTCTATGCGGATGGCGAGAGCAATCAAAGAGTCCACACTGGAAGGAACCTCCCGAGAGAGAATCTCATCTTTGACCACTTTGTGGAGTCCCTCCAGAAAACGAGCGAGCAGCGCCGGCTCGTTCCAGTCACTAGAGGCAGCAAGAGTGCGAAACTCTATAGAGTAATCCGTTATGGATCGATCACCTTGGCATAGGGAAGCCAGGGCCCTAGAAGCCTCCCCACCAAAAACTGAACGGTCAAAAACCCGAATCATCTCCTCTTTAAAGTTCTGTAATTGTTAGAACAATCAGCCCTTGCCTCCCAGATAGCTGTGCCCCACTCGAGCCCGGCCAGTAAGGAGTGAAATGACGTAAGCAACCCGAGCTCTCTCGCTAGAGTATGTGTTGGGTTGGAGAGAGAACACAATATCACACTGGGTGAGAAAGGAGCGAGCACTCCGTGGGCTGCCCGGAGTAGCAAGGTGGGTTATTAACCCTAGGTTCCGGAGGCTCGGCAGGCCAGGAAGTAACAGGTGGCACGAGACGAAGACTCTGGAACTGTCCAGAGAGGTCGGAAACCTGAGCGGCCAGGTTCTCCACGGCATGGCGAGCAGCAGACAATTCCTGCTCGTGTCTGCCGAGCATGGCTCCTTGGATCTCGACGGCAGTGTTACGAGCATCTGTAGTCGCTGGGTCCATTCCTTGGTCGGATCCTTCTGTTATGCAGGTGAATGAGGACCCAAAAGCGACTTGGCTTAAAACAGAGTCTTTAATCCAGTAAAGATACTTTACAAAACAAAAAAGGCATAATACTACTCGAAAAGACGAGAACAGACTGGAGACTTGATCAAGAACTGCAGGTTGCCTCGGAAGGCACTTGAACCTAGCAGACTCCAGACACCTGCTCACCACGCAGCATCTGAGGGAAACACGACACGACAGGGCACACATAGACACAGCACGGTGAATTATAGACAAGGATAACAAGGAGAGAAATAGGGACTCTAATCAGGGAAAAGGATCGGGAACAGGTGTGGGAAGACTAAATGATTGATTAGGGGAATAGGAACAGCTGGGAGCAGGAGCGGAACGATAGAGAGAGAGAGCGAGAGTGAGAGAGGGAGGGGAGAGAGAGGGATAGAAAGAGGGAAAGAACCTAATAAGACCAGCAGAGGGAAACGAATAGAAGGGGAAGCACAGGGACAAGACATGATAATCAATGACAAAACATGACAGT
>NW_025757270.1:0-5731 GCF_021184085.1 Oncorhynchus gorbuscha
ACTAATTCCACTCGTGGTGACGAGGACAGACTGGAGACTCGACCATAACTAGGCTGCCTGAAGCACTCACCGAGCAGACCAGACACCTGCTCACACGCAGCATCTGAGGGAAATGATTTACACGACAGGGTTACAAAGACAAGGTGCACGGTGAACAATATACAAGGATCCGATAGGACAGAAACGGAAGACAAGGGGAGAAATAGGACTCCAATCAGAGGGCAAGATACTTGAACAGGTGTGAAAAAGATTAGATGATGATTAGGGAATAGGAACAGCTGGGAGCAGGAACGGAACGATAGAGAGAAGAGAGAGAGGAGGGAGAGAGAAAAAGGAACGAACCTAAAAAGACCAGCAGGGGGAAACGAACAGAAGGGAAAGCAAAATGACAAGATAATATAAGACAAAACATGACAGTACCCCTCACTCACCGAGCGCCTCCTGGCGCACTGAGGAGGAACCTGGCGGCAACGGGGAGGAAATCATCAATCAGCGAACGGTCCAGCACGCCCCGAGACGGAACCCAACTCCTCTCCTCAGGACCGCAACCCTCCCAACCACTAAGTATTGGGTGACCCGTCCCCGAGAACGCATGTCCATGATCCTGTCGTACCTTTGTAAATAGGTGCCTTTGACAAGGACGGGAGGGGGAGGGAAGACGAACGGGGTGCGAAGAAAGGGCTTGACAGGAGACATGGAAGACAGGATGGACGCGACGAAGATGTCAGCTGGAAGAAGTAGTCGCACAGCCGACAGGATTGACGACCTGGGAGAGACACGGAACGGACCAATGAACTCATGGGAGTCAACTTACGAGAAGCTGTCAAGGGGGGCTATGAGAGGCCAATACTTCTGGCCGCAAACAATACCTAGGACTTTAATCCCACGTTTATTGGCGGCTCTCACAGTCTGTACCCTGTAACGGTAAAGTGCAGACCCCACCCTCCTCCAGGTGCGCTCACAACGCTGGACAAACGCTTGAGCCGGGAGGGAACGCTGACCGGCAAGCTGGGATGAGAACAGAGGAGGCTGGTAACCCAGACTACTCTGAAACGGAGATAACCCGTAGCAGACGAAGGGCGCAGTTGTGAGCGTATTCTGCCCAGGGAGCTGTTCTGCCCAAGACGCAGGGTTTCTAAAAGAAAGGCTGCGTAGTATGCGACCAATCGTCTGATTTGGCCCTTTCTGCTTGACCGGCTAGACTGGGGATGAAACCGAAGAGACTGACGGACGCACTAATCAAACGACAGAACTCCTCCAAAACCTGTGACGTGAATTGCGGGGCCCCCGTCTGAAACGGCGCTCTAACGGGAGGCCATGAATTCTGAACAAACACATTTCGATGATGATTTGTGCCGTCTCCTTAGCGGAAGGAAGTTTAGCGAGGGGAATGAAATGTGCCGCCTTAGAGAACCCTATCGACAATCAGGACCACAGTCTTCCCGCAGACAAAGGCAGACCGTAATGAAGTCTAAGGCGGTATGTGAGACCATGGTCGAAGGGAATGGGCGGTCTGAGACGACCGGGCAGGAGGAGAGTTACCTGACTTAGTCTCGCGCGCAGTCCGAACAAGCAGCCACGAACGGCGCGTGTCACGCCCTGAGTAGGCCACCAAAAGCGCTGGCGAATAGAAGCAAGAGTACTTCTAACGCCGGATGACCAGCTAACTTGGCAGAGTGACCCGTACTGAAGAACAACAGCCAGACGAGTAGAAACAGGAACGAAAAGAAGGTTCCTAGGACAAGCGCGGCGACGCAGTGTGCGTGGAGAAAGCCTGCTTGTCCTGTCTCAATTCCCAGACTGTCAACCCGACAACACGCCCATAAGGGGAAGAATCCCCGGGATCAGTAGAAGCCAGAAGAACTAAGCAGACGGGATAAGGCATCAGGCTTGGTGTTCTTACTACCCGGACGTAAGAAATCACAAACTCAAACGAGCGAAAAACAACCCAACGAGCTTTGACGCATTAAGTCGCTGGCAGAACGGACGTACTCAAGGTTCTTATGGTCTGTCCAAACGACAAAGGAACGGTCGCTCCAACCACTGTCGTGCCATTCATTTAGGGCTGGGTGTGTGGATGGCGAGCAGTTCGCGGGCACCACATCATAGTTAAGTGCTCCGATGGCGACAGGCGATGAGAAAATAAGCGCAAGATGAACCTTTATCGTCAGACTGGAAGCGCTGATGAGAATGGCTCCCACGCCTACTTCCTCTGAAGGCCAACCTCGAAAATGAATTGTCTAGTGACGCCAGGGAGTAACAAGGATAGAGAGCTGATTTGAAACGTTTCTTTGAGAAGATCAAAAGCTCATGAACCGACCACTTAAAACACGCCTTGATGAAAGTAAGAGCTGTGAGAGGGGCAGCAACTTGACCGAAATTACGAATGAAACGCCGGGAGAAATTAGCGAAACCTAGAAAGCAGTAACTCGACACGCGACCTTGAAACGGCCACCACTGACAGCTTGACCTTAGCGGGATCCATCTGAATGCCTTTCAGCAGAAATAAACAGAACGAAAAGTAACGGAGGAGACATGAAAAGAGCACTTCTCAGCCTTCACGTAGAGACAATTCTCTAAAAGGCCTGAGCACACGTCGAACGTGTTCAACATGAACCCAGTGACAGAAAAAATCAGGATATCAGCCAGAGACAAAACAAAGATGTTCAGCATGTCTCAGAACATCATTAACTAATGCCTGAAAAACAGCTGGCACATTGACCAAACGGTAGAACTCGGTACTCAAAATGCTCCTAACGGAGTGTTAAACGCCAAGCTTCACTCGTCCCCCTGACAGCACGAGATGGTAAGCGTTACGAAGGTCCAACTTAGTAGCACTCGTTCCCGCAGAATCTCGAAGGCTGATGACATATGGGAAGCGGATAACGATTCTTAACCGTTATGTCATTCAGCCTCGATAATCCACACAGGGCGCAGAGAACCGTCTTTCTCTTAACAAAAACCCCCACCCAACTGAGAGGAAGATGGCATCACGTGGTACCGCCGCCAAGAGACACAGACAAATAATCCCCAGAGCCTTACGTTCGGGAGCCGATAGAGAGTATAGTCTACCCCGAGGAGGAGTGGTCCCCGGAAGGAGATCAATACTACAATCATATGACCGGTGAGGAGGAAGGAGTTGGCTCGACCGACTGGGAAGACCGTGCGCAGATCATGATATTCCTCCGGCACTCCTGTCAAATCGCCAGGTTCCTCCTGAGAAGTGGGAACAGAAGAAACGGGAGGGATAGCAGACATTAAACACTTCACATGACAAGAAACGTTCCAGGATAGGGATAGAATTACTAGACCAATTAATAGAAGGATTGGTGACATACTAGCCAGGGATGACCCAAAACAACAGGGTGTAAAGGTGAACGAAAAATCAAAAAGGAAATAGTCTCACTGTGGTTACCAGATACTGTGAGGGTTAAAGGTAGTGCCTCATATCTGATACTGGGGAGATGACTACCATCTATGGCGAACATGGGGCGTAGGGCTTCTAACTGTCTGAAAGGAATGTCATGTTTCGAGCCCATGCTTCATTCATAAAAACAACCTCAGCCCCAGAGTCTATCAAGGCACTGCATGGCATCGAACCGGTCCAGCGAGATGGACCGACATAGTAGTACAGGATCTTGATGGAGAGACCTGAGTAGTAGCTCACCAGTAGCCTCCGCTTACTGATGAGTTTCTGCTTTTACTGGACATGAATTGACAAAATGTCCAGCAAGTCCGCAATAGAGTGCACAGGCGGTTGGTGATCCTCCGTTCCTCTCCTTAGTCGAGATGCGGTCACCTCCCAGCTGCATGGGCTTCAGTCCTCTGGAGCCAGAGGAGGGAGATGGCTGCGATGCGGAGCAGGGAAACACCGTTAACACGAGCCTTCCACGAGCTTGGTGACGAAGATTTCCACTCACGTTCTCATGCGCAGGATGGCAGAGGCAATCAAAGAGTCCACACTGAAGGAACCTCCCGGGAGAGAATCTCATCTTTAACCACTGCGTGAGTCCTCCAGAAAACGAGCGAGCAGCGCCCGGCCTCGCTCCAGTCACTAGAGGCAACAAGAGTGCTAAACTCTATAGAGTAACTGCTATGGATCGATCACCTTGATAGGGAAGCCAGGCCCTGTGAAGCCTCCTCTACCAAAACCTGAACGGGTCAAAAACCCGAATCATCTCCCTCTTTAAAGTTCTGGTAATTGTTAGAACAATCAGCCCTTGCCTCAGATAGCCAGCCCCACTCGAGCCCGGCCAGTAAGGAGTGATATGACGTAAGCAACCCGAGCTCTTCTCTAGAGTATGTGTTGGGTTGGAGAGAGAACACAATATCACACTGGGTGAGAAAGGAGCGACTCCGTGGGCTGCCCGGAGTAACAAGGTGGGTTATTAACCCTAGGTTCCGGAGGCTCGGCAGACCAGGAAGTAACAGGTGGCACGAGATAAGACTCCTGGAACTGTCCAGAGAGGTCGAAAACCTTGAGCGGCCAGGTTCTCCACGGCATGGCGAGCAGCAGACAATTCCTGCTCGTGTCTGCCGAGCATGGCTCCTTGGATCTCGACGGCAGTGTTCACAGCGTCTGTAGTCGCTGGGTCCATTCTTTGGTCGGATCCTTCTGTTATGCAGGTGAATGAGGACCCAAAAGCGACTTGGCGAAAACAGAGTCTTTATTCCAGTAAAGGAAATATGCAATACTCCTAGACAAATCGGAGCGGTAAACAAAGCATAAAAAACTAATTCCACTCGTGGTGACGAGGACAGACTGAGACTCGACCATAAATGTAGGTTGCCTGGAAGGCACCGACCGTAGCAGACTCAGACACCTGCTCACACGCAGCATCTGAGGGAAACACGACACGACAGGGCGAGACAAAGACACAGCACGGTGAACAATATACAAGGATCCGACAGGACAGAAACGGAAGACAAGGGGAGAAATAGGGACTCTAATCAGAGGGCAAGATACGGAACAGGTGTGAAAAGATTAGATGATGATTAGGGGAATAGGAACAGCTGGGAGCAGAACGGAACGATAGAGAGAAGAGAGAGAGGGAGGGAGAGAGAAAAAAGGGAACGAACCTAAAAAGACCAGCAGGGGGAAAACGAACAGAAGGGAAAGCAAAAATGACAAGACAATATAAGACAAAACATGACAACTCCAATCTCCGCTGTGGAGCTTTGCAGCTCCTTCAGGGTTATCTTTGGTCTCTTTGTTGCCTCTCTGATTAATGCCCTCCTTGCCAGGTCCGTGAGTTTTGGTGGGTGGCCTGCTCTTGGCAGGTTTGTTATGGTGCCAAATTATTGCCATGTTTTAATAATGGATTTAATGGTGCTCAGTGGGATGTTCAAAGTTTCTGATATTTTTATAACCCAACCCTGATCTGTACGTCACAACTTTGTCCCTGACCTGTTTGGAGTGCTTGACTGCCTTTAAATAGCTTGGAAAATTCCAGAAAATTATGTCATGGCTTTAGAAGCTTCTGATAGACTCATTGACATCATTTGAGTCAATTAGAGGTGTACCTGTGGATTTGTTCAAGGCATACCTTGAAACTAAGTTCCTCTTGGAGGAAAAAGGGGGAGGCTTGGTCCACTTCACAAAAATGGAGGGCGTGGATATATTGAAGCAACATCTCAAGGCATCACAAAAGCCCTGACCTCCAATCCTATAGGAATTGGTGGGCAGAACTGAAAATTGTGTGTGAGCAAGGAGGTGAGGTGTATGTAAACT
>NW_025757271.1:0-5728 GCF_021184085.1 Oncorhynchus gorbuscha
ATAAACCATATGACACTAGACATGAGAGAGACTCCTACATTAATAAACCATATGACACTAGACATGGAGACTCCTACATTAATAAACCATATGACACTAGACATGGAGACTCCTACATTAATAAACCATATGACACTAGACATGGAGACTCCTACATTAATAAACCATATGACACTAGACATGGAGACTCCTACATTAATAAACCATATGACACTAGACATGTCATGCAGGTGAAAGAGGACCCAAAAGCGACTTGGCGAAAACAGAGTCTTTAATCCAGTAAAGTAAATACAATCAAAAAAACACAACTTTCACTCGAAAAGACGAGGACAAACTGGAGACTCGATCTTGAACAGCAGGTGAACAGCAGGTTGCCTCGGGAAGGCACTTGAACCAAACAGACTCAGACACCTGCTCACCACGCAGCATCTGAGGAAAACACGACACGACAGGGCGATACACAAACACAGCACGGTGAATTCTAGACAAGGAACCGACAGGGCAGAAACGAATAACAAGGAGAGAAATAGGGACTCTAATCAGGGAAAAGGATCGGGAACAGGTGTGGGAAGACTAAATGATTGATTAGGGGAATAGGAACAGCTGGGAGCAGGAACGGAACGATAGAGAGAAGAGAGAGCGGGAGAGTGAGAGAGGGAGGGGAGAGAGAGGGATAGAAAGAGGGAAAGAACCTAATAAGACCAGCAGAGGGAAACGAATAGAAGGAGAAGAACAGGGACAAGGCATGATAATCAATGACAAAACATGACAGTACCCCCACTCACCGAGCGCCTCCTGGCGCACTCGAGGAGGAATCCTGGCGGCAACGGAGGAAATCATCAATGAGTGAACGGTCCAGCACGTCCCGAGACGGAACCCAACTCCTCTCCTCAGGACCGTAACCCTCCCAATCCACTAAGTATTGGTGACCCCGTCCCCGAGAACGCATGTCCATGATCTTATGTACCTTGTAAATAGGTGCGCTCTCGACAAGGACGGGAGGGGGAGGGAAGACGAACGGGAGTGCGAAGAAAGGGCTTGACACAGGAGACATGGAAGACAGGATGGACGCGACGAAGATGTCGCGGAAGAAGCAGTCGCACAGCGACAGGATTGACGACCTGGGAGACACGGAACGGACCAATGAACCGCAGAGTCAACTTACGAGAAGCTGTCGTAAGAGGAAGGTTGCGAGTGGAAAGCCACACTCTCTGGCCGCAACAATACCTTGGACTCTTAATCCTGCGTTTATTGGCGGCTCTCACAGTCTGTGCCCTGTAACGGCAAAGTGCAGACCTCACCCTCCTCCAGGTGCGCTCACAACGTTGGACAAACGCTGAGCGGAGGGAACGCTGGACTCGGCAAGCTGGGATGAGAACAGAGGAGGCTGGTAACCCAGACTACTCTGAAACGGAGATAACCCGGTAGCAGACGAAGGAAGCGAATTGTGAGCGTATTCTGCCCAGGGAGCTGTTCTGCCCAAGACGCAGGGTTTCTGAAAGAAAGGCTGCGTAGTATGCGACCAATCGTCTGATTGGCCCTCTCTGCTTGACCGTTAGACTGGGGATGAAACCCGGAAGAGAGACTGACGGACGCACCAATCAAACGACAGAACTCCCTCCAAAACTGTGACGTGAATTGCGGGCCTCTGTCTGAAACGGCGTCTAACGGGAGGCCATGAATTCTGAATACATTCTCGATAATGATTTGTGCCGTCTCCTTAGCGGAAGGAAGTTTAGCGAGGGGAATGAAATGTGCCGCCTTAGAGAACCTATCGACAACCGTAAGAATCACAGTCTTCCCCGCAGACAAAGGCAGACCGGTAATGAAGTCTAGGGCGATGTGAGACCATGGTCGAGAAGGAATGGGGAGCGGTCTGAGACGACCGGCAGGAGGAGAGTTACCCGACTTAGTCTGCGCGCAGTCCGAACAAGCAGCCACGAAACGGCGCGTGTCACGCTCCTGAGTCGGCCACCAAAAGCGCTGGCGAATAGACGCAAGAGTGCCTCGAACACCGGGATGACCAGCTAACTTGGCAGAGTGAGCCCACTGAAGAACAGCCAGACGAGTGGAAACAGGAACGAAAAGGAGGTTACTAGGACAAGCGCGCGGCGACGCAGTGTGCGTGAGTGCTTGCTTAACCTGTCTTTCAATTCCCCAGACTGTTAACCCGACAACACGCCCATAAGGAAGAATCCCCTCGGGATCAGTAGAAGCCACAGAAGAACTAAACAGACGGGATAAGGCATCAGGCTTGGTGTTCTTGCTACCCGGACGGTAAGAAATCACAAACTCAAACTAGCGAAAAACAACGCCCAACGAGCTTGACGGGCATTAAGTCGTTTGGCAGAACGGATGTACTCAAGGTTCTTATGGTCTGTCCAAACGACAAAAGGAACGGTCGCCCTCTCCAACCACTGTCGCCATTCGCCTAGGGCTAAGCGGATGGCGAGCAGTTCACGGTTACCCACATCATAGTTGCGCTCAGATGGCGACAGGCGATGAGAAAAATAAGCGCAAGGATGAACCTTATCGTCAGACTGGAAGCGCTGGGATAGAATGGCTCCCACGCCTACCTCTGAAGCGTCAACCTCGACAATGAATTGTCTAGTGACGTCAGGAGTAACGAGGATAGGAGCGGACGTAAAACGTTCTTTTAGAAGATCAAAAGCTCCTGGGCGGAACCGGACCACTTAAAACACGTCTTGACAGAAGTAAGAGCTGTGAGAGGGGCAGCAACTTGACCGAAATTACGAATGAAACGCCGATAGAAATTAGCGAAACCTAAAAAGCGCTGCAACTCGACACGTGACCTTGGAACGGGCCAATCACTGACAGCTTGGACCTTAGCGGAATCCATCTGAATGCCTTCAGCGGAAATAACGGAACCGAGAAAAGTAACGGAGGAGACATGAAAAAGAGCACTTCTCAGCCTTTACGTAGAGACAATTCTCTAAAAGGCGCTGTAGAACACGTCGAACGTGCTGAACATGAATCTCGAGTGACGGAGAAAAAATCAGGATATCGTCAAGATAGACAAAAACAAAGATGTTCAGCATGTCTCTCAGAACATCATTAACTAATGCCTGAAAAACAGCTGGCGCATTGGCGAGACCAAACGGCAGAACCCGGTACTCAAAATGCCCTAACGGAGTGTTAAACGCCGTTTTCCACTCGTCCCCCCCTCTGATGCGCACGAGATGGTAAGCGTTACGAAGGTCCAACTTAGTAAAGCACCTGGCTCCCTGCAGAATCTCGAAGGCTGATGACATAAGGGGAAGCGGATAACGATTCTTAACCGTTATGTCATTCAGCCTCGATAATCCACGCAGGGGCGCAGAGTACCGTCCTTCTTCTTAACAAAAGAACCCCGCCCGGCCGGAGAGGAAGAAGGCACTATGGTACCGGCGTCAAGAGACACAGACAAATAATCCTCGAGAGCCTTACGTTCGGGAGCCGACAGAGAGTATAGTCTACCCCGAGGAGGAGTGGTCCCGGAAGGAGATCAATACTACAATCATACGACCGGTGAGGAGGAAGGGAGTTGGCTCGGGACCGACTGAAGACCGTGCGCAGATCATGATATTCCTCCGGCACTCCTGTCAAATCGCCAGGTTCCTCCTGAGAAGTAGGGACAGAAGAAACGGGAGGGATGGCAGACATTAAACACTTCACATGACAAGAAACGTTCCAGGATAGGATAGAATTACTAGACCAATTAATAGAAGGATTATGACATACTAGCCAGGGGATGACCCAAAACAACAGGTGTAAACGGTGAACGAAAAATCAAAAAAGAAATAGTCTCACTGTGGTTACCAGATACTGTGAGGGTTAAAGGTAGTGTCTCAAATCTGATACTGGGAAGATGACTACCATCTAAGGCGAACATGGGCGTAGGCTTCTCTAACTCTCTGAAAGGAATGTCATGTTTCGAACCCATGCTTCGTCCATGAAACAACCCTCAGCCCCAGAGTCTATCAAGGCACTACATGTAGCACCGAACCGGTCCAGCGTAGATGGACCGACAAAGTAGTACAGGATTTTGATGGAGAGACTTGAGTTGTTGCGCTCACCTGTAGCCCTCCGCTTACAGATGAGCTCTGGCTTTTACTGGACATGAATTAACAAAATGTCCAGCAACTCCGCAATAGAGGCACAGGCGGTTGGTGATCCTCCGTTCCCTCTCCTTAGTCGAGATGCGAATCCCTCCCAGCTGCATGGGCTCAGTCTCTGAGCCAGAGGAGGGAGATGGTTGCGATGCGGAGCAGGGAAACACCGTTGATGCGAGCTCTCTTCCACGAGCCCGGTGACGAAGATCTACCCGTCGTTCTATGCGGATGGCGAGAGCAATCAAAGAGTCCACATCTGAAGGAACCTCCCGGGAGAGAATCTCATCCTTAACCACTGCGTGAGTCCCTCCAGAAAACGGCGAGCAGCGCCGGCTCGTTCCACTCACTAGAGGCAGCAAGAGTGCGAAACTCAATAGAATAATCCGTTATGGACCGTTCACCTTGGCATAGGGAAGCCAGGGCCCTAGAAGCCTCCCTACCAAAAACTGAACGGTCAAAAACCCGAATCATCTCCTCTTTAAAGTTCTGGTACTTGTTAGAGCAATCAGCCCTTGCCTCCCAGATAGCTGTGCCCCATTCTCGAGCCCGGCCAGTAAGGAGTGAAATGACGTAAGCAACCCGAGCTCTCTCTCTAGAGTATGTGTTGGGTTGGAGAGAGAACACAATCTCACACTGCGTGAGAAAGGAGCGGCACTCAGTGGGCTGCCCGGAGTAGCAAGGTGGGTTATTAACCCTAGGTTCTGGAGGCTCGGCAGGCCAGGAAGTAACAGGTGGCACGAGACGAAGACTCTGGAACTGTCCAGAGAGGTCGGAAACCTGAGCGGCCAGGTTCTCCACGGCATGGCGAGCAGCAGACAATTCCTGCTCGTGTCTGCCGAGCATGGCTCCTTGGATCTCGACGGCAGTGTAACGAGCGTCTGAAGTCGCTGGGTCCATTCCTTGGTCGGTTCCTTCTGTCATGCAGGTGAAAGAGGACCCAAAAGCGACTTGGCGAAAACAGAGTCTTTAATCCAGTAAAGTAAATACAATCAAAAAACACAACTTTCACTCGAAAAGACGAGGACAAACTGGAGACTCGATCTTGAACAGCAGGTGAACAGCAGGTTGCCTCGGGAAGGCACTTGAACCAAACAGACTCAGACACCTGCTCACCACGCAGCATCTGAGGAAAACACGACACGACAGGGCGATACACAAACACAGCACGGTGAATTCTAGACAAGGAACCGACAGGGCAGAAACGAATAACAAGGAGAGAAATAGGGACTCTAATCAGGGAAAAGGATCGGGAACAGGTGTGGGAAGACTAAATGATTGATTAGGGGAATAGGAACAGCTGGGAGCAGGAACGGAACGATAGAGAGAAGAGAGAGCGGGAGAGTGAGAGAGGGAGGGGGAGAGAGAGGGATAGAAAGAGGGAAAGAACCTAATAAGACCAGCAGAGGGAAACGAATAGAAGGAGAAGAACAGGGACAAGGCATGATAATCAATGACAAAACATGACAAGACATGGAGACTCCTACATTAATAAACCATATGACACTAGACATGGAGACTCCTACATTAATAAACCATATGACACTAGACATGGAGACTCCTACATTAATAAACCATATGACACTAGACATTAGAGAGACTCCTACATTAATAAACCA
>NW_025757272.1:0-5728 GCF_021184085.1 Oncorhynchus gorbuscha
AGACGGAGAGAGAGAGAGACAGAGAGAGAGAGACAAGAGAGAGAGAGACAGAGAGAGAGAGAGAGAGAGAGAGAGAGAGAGAGACAGAGAGAGAGAGAGAGAGAGAGGGGAGAGAGAGACTACAGTATTAGAATTCTAACCCCAGAAAAATGAATTACCTATCCCAAACAACCAATCAGATCTCCTCACCTCTGTGAGGTGGATAGCAGTAGGTTGACCTACCCATTGCTGTAGTGGGGCAAACTTCCCGTGAGGACCTTGAGGACCTCCTGACTGGCACATGCCCCCCACCGCCGCAGCAAATGGTGGGAGAGAACCAGCGCTGTTCTGGAGAGACAGCGCACTAACTCACTATTCACTGGAGCCTGGAGAGAAGGGAAAGAGGAAGAGGAAAGAGGAGAGGAGAGGAGAGGAGAAGGAGAGGGGAGAAGGAGAAGAGAGAGGAGAGGAGAAGGAAGGAGGAGAGGAGAGAGAAGGGAGAAGAGAGGAGAGGAGAGGAGAGGAGAGGAAGAGGAGAAGAGAAGGAGAGAGAGGAAGGAGAAGGAGAGGATAGTGAAGCGGAGGATAGAGGAAGAGAGAGAGAGAGGAGAAGGAGAAAGAAGAGAGGAGAGGAGAGAGAAGAGAGGGATAGTGAGAGAAGGAGGGATGGTGAGAGGGAGAAGAGAGGAGAGAAGGGATGGTGAGAGGAGAAGGAGAGAGGGATGGTGAGAGGAGAAGGAGAGAGAGAGGAGAGGAGAGGAGAGGAGCAGGAGAGGAGAGGAGAGGAGAGGAGAGAGAGAGGAGAGGAGAGAGAGAGGTGAGAGAGGGATGCGTGAAGGAGAAGAGAGAAGGAAAGGAGTATGGAGTGGAAAGGCGGAGGATAGGAGAGAGAGATAGAGGAGAAAGGAAGAAAGAAAGGGAAGAAGGAGAAAGGAGGAAGATGAGTGAAGGCCCGAGGAGGATAGAGGAGAGAGGAGAGAGGGAGAAGGTAGGGAGGATGGAGGAAGAAGGAGAAGAAGAAGGAGAGGAAAGATAGAAGATGAGAAGGACAGGATAGTCGGAAGAAGGAGAGAGAGCGAGGAGGGGATGGGAGAGAAGAAGGAGAAGGAGAAGAGGAGAGATACGGTGAAGCGAGATCGAGAAGGGGATGGGAGGAGAAGAAGGAAGAAGAGGGAAGGAGAAGAGAAGAGAGAAGAGAGAGAGAAGGGAGAAGGAAGGGAAGGATATGAGAAAGCGAGAAGAGGAGAAGGGAGAAGCCAGAGGATGGGAGAAGGAGAAGGGAGAGAGGAAGGAGATGGGCAAGTGAGATAGGGAAGAAGGGGAGGAGGGGAGAGGGAGAGAGAAGGAAGAAAGGGAAGGGGAGAGGAGCCAGAGGAGAAGGGAGAGGAGGCAGGAGAGGAGAAGGGAGGAGAGGAGGAGAAGGAGGAAGGAGAAGGAGGGAGGAGAGAGGAGAGGAGAAAGGAAGGAGAAGAGGGAGAGGAGAGAGAAGGAGAAGGAGCAGGAAGGAAGGAGAAGGAAGAAAGGAAAAGGAAGAGAGAGATAATGGAAGGGATCCAGGAGAGAAGGAAAAGAGAGAGGAGAGGATGTAAGCAGGGATAGTGAGAGGGAGAGAAAGGAGAGAGGAGAGGGAGGGGATAGTGAGGAGAGGGAAGGACAGGAGGAGGGAGAGAGAGAGAGGAGAGAGAGGAGGGGGAGGACAGGAGTGTCATGGGTGTGAGTCATGTGCCTAATACACGTTCGACAGTGTGTGTAGATGAAACACCTCACCCGTTCAATCAGAGTGCGGTTGGCACGTCCTCTGTTGGATTTGACCAGAACCTCCGCATCCTGACAGCACCTGGAGAAAACAGCAAATCACAGCCAGCTTTACAGGAAGTAGGGGCTAGGGACCAACCAGCTATACAGGAAGTAGGGGCTAGGGACCAACCAGCCTTACAGGAAGTAGGGGCTAGGGACCAACCAGCTATACATGGAAGTAGGGGGGCTAGGGACCAAACCAGCTATATGAGGAGTAGGGAGCTGAGGGACCAACCAGCCCATAGAGGAAGTAGGGTCTAGGGACCAACCAGCTATAGAGAAGTAGGGGCTAAGGGACCAACCAGCTACAGAGGAAGTAGGGGCTGGGACCAACCAGCTATAGAGGAAGTAGGGTCTAGTGACCAGCCAGCTATACCGGAAGTAGGGGCTAGGGACCAACCAGCTGTACAGGAAGTAGAGGCTAGGGACCAACCAGCTACAGAGAAGTGGGGAGCTGGGACCAGCCAGCTATACAGGAAGTGGGGAGCTAAGGGACCAAGCAGCTATATAGAAAGGAAGTAGGGTCTAGGGACCAACCAGCTACAGAGGAAGTGAGGGGCTAGGGACCAACCGGCTATAGAGTAGGTGCTGGGTGCAGAGAGCTTGGGAGTAGGGGAGGGAGCTAGAGGAGTAGGGGAGTAGAGGGTAGAGACTAGGGGTTGTGTTACCCAATATTGGGCAGTCTGTTGTGTTTGCTCCCTGGAAGGCATCAAGAGCCAGCATGAGCGGCGCTCGGATCTGCAGCGGGAGCCTGAGGACACATTCACAATGGACAAAACAGGAAACTGCTCAGAGACGGCCTCCAACACACAGCAGATCAAACACACAGCACACTGGAGCTGACCTGGCGACCTCTCACCCTCTGGTTTGCTGGTCGGGAGTCAGGACCTGAGGCTCAGACAGCTGCTGCTCCATCGTCTCCTGAAGAGACACACGGACAGAGACACGGACAGAGGAGAGACACGGACAGAGGAGAGACACGGACAGAGGAGAGACACGGACAGAGGAGAGACACGGACAGAGACACACGGACAGAGACACACGGACAGAGACACGGACAGAGAGACACGGACAGAGAGACACGGACAGAGAGACACGGACAGAGAGACACCGGACAGAGACACGGACAGAGAGACACGGACAGAGACACGGACAGAGACACACGGACACACAGACAAAGACACAGAGACACACAGACAAAGACACAGAGACACACAGACAGAGACACACGGACAGAGACACACGGACACACAGACAGAGACGTTTAAGGAAAAGTCCACTCCAAACTGTGTAATGGTGCCACAGTATGAGGCAGTATGAGGCAGTATGACGCAGTATGAGACCGTATGAGGCAGTATGACGCAGTATGAGGCAGTATGAGGCAGTATGAGACAGTATGAGGCAGTATGAGACAGTATGAGACCGTATGAGGCAGTATAAGACAGTATGACACAGTATGACACAGTATGAGGCAGTATGAGGCAGTATGACGCAGTATGACGCAGTATGAGGCAGTACGACACAGTATGAGGCAGTATGAGGCAGTACGACGTAGTATGAGGCAGTATGAGGCAGTACGAGGCAGTATGAGTCAGTACGAGGCAGTACGAGGCAATATGAGGTAGTATGATGTTGTACGAGGCAGTACGAGGCAGTACGATGCAGTACGATGCAGTATGACACCATATGATGCAGTATGACACCGTATGAGGCAGTATGAGGCAGTATGACACCGTATGAGGCAGTACGAGGCAGTATGACACCGTATGATGCAGTATGAGGCAGTATGACACAGTATGAGGCAGTATGAGGCAGATGCACCGTATGAGGCAGTATGACACCGTGATGAGAGGATGTATGAGGGCAGTACCGTATGAGGCAGTATGACACCGTATGAGGCAGTATGATACCGTATGAGACAGTATGACGCAGTATGACACCGTATGAGGCAGTATGATACCGTATGAGGCAGTATGACACCGTATGAGGCAGTATGATACCGTATGAGGCAGTATGATACTGTATGAGGCAGTATGTCACCGTATGAGGCTGTATGAGGAAGTATGACACCGTATGAGGCTGTATGAGGCAGTATGACACCGTATGAGGCAGTATGACACCGTATGAGGCAGTATGACA
Source organism: Oncorhynchus gorbuscha (assembly GCF_021184085.1). Lineage (NCBI taxonomy): Eukaryota > Metazoa > Chordata > Actinopteri > Salmoniformes > Salmonidae > Oncorhynchus > Oncorhynchus gorbuscha. The sequence continues at coordinate 3,916 of NW_025757272.1, forward strand.
CCGTATGAGGCAGTATGACACCGTATGAGGCAGTATGAGACCGTATGAGGCAGTATGACACCGTATGAGGCAGTATGACACCGTATGAGGCAGTATGACACCGTATGAGGCAGTATGACACCGTATGCGGCAGTATAACGCAGTATGAGGCAGTATGAGGCAGTATGACGGCGGTATGACGGCAGTATGACTGCAGTGTGAGGCAGTATAACGCAGTATGAGGCAGTATGACACCGTATGTGGCAGTATGACGCAGTATGAGGCAGTATGACACCGTATGAGGCAGTATAACGCAGTATGAGGCAGTATGACACCGTATGCGGCAGTATAACGCAGTATGAGGCAGTATGACACCGTATGAGGCAGTATAACGCAGTATGAGGCAGTATAACGCAGTATGAGGCAGTATGACGCCGTATGAGGCAGTATGACGCAGTATGAGGCAGTATGACACGTATGACGCAGTATGACGCAGTATAACACAGTATGAGGCAGTATGACACCGTATGAGGCAGTATAACGCAGTATGAGGCAGTATGAGGCAGTATAATGCAGTATGAGGCAGTATAACGCAGTATAATGCAGTATGAGGCAGTATAACGCAGTATAACGCAGTATGAGGCAGTATGACACCGTATGCGGCAGTATAACGCAGTATGACGCAGTATGACACCGTATGCGGCAGTATAACGCAGTATGAGGCAGTATAACGCAGTATGAGGCAGTATAACGCAGTATGAGGCAGTATGAGGCAGTATAACGCAGTATGAGGCAGTATATGCAGTATGAGGCAGTATGACGGCGTACGGCGCTATCTGGAAACTAGATCTGGACAACTTGATGACTGACATTTTGAAACTGTATCAACAGCGGACGAATAAAAACGAATTATCCTGAACGATGGAATGTTCCCGTTCAGTGTAAACCATTTAAACGCGGTGTTATGTCGTTTAATGAATGTCGTACTGCGGTCGTGTTGTGGTCGTGTTACTTACGAAGCTGTACGTTCTGGGGGTTTTGACCAGCAGGAAGAAGCCTCCGTGTGCATAGGGCTGCAGACAGGAAGTGTCCCCTACGCTGAAACTGTAGGGAGAGAGGACTGAGGAGAGAGGACACATTATTATCATAGGACTGTAGGGAGGACTGGCACAGACACACATTATCATCAACAGTCATACAACCTTTCTCTCTTCCTGTGACTTGTCATAGGATCTGTCGTATCAGTAGCTGTGACCTGTCACAGGGACTGTCGTATCAGGTACCTGTGACCTGTCATAGGACTGGGCGTATCAGCACCTGTGACCTGTACAGGACTGTCGATCAGCACCTGTGACCTGTCATAGGACTGTCGTATCAGCACCTGTGACCTGTCATATGACTGTCGTATCAGCACCTGTGACATAGGACTGTCGTATCAGCACCTGTGACCTGTCATTGGAGGCACCTGTGACCTGTCACAGAATCAGCACCCGTGACCTGTCATAGGACTGTCGTATCAGCACCTGTGACCTGTCATATGACTGTCGATCAGACCTGTGACCCGTCATAGGACTGTCGTATCAGGTGACCTGTCATAGGACTGTCGTATCAGTACCTGTGACCTGGGTCGTCAGTACCTGTGACCTGTCGTATCAGCACCTGTGACCTGTCATAGACTGTGTCGTATCAGCACCTGCACCTGTCATAGGACTGTCGTATCAGTACCTGTGACCTGTCATAGGACTGTCGTGATCAGCACCTGTGACCTGTCATAGGACTGTCGTATCAGCACCTGTGACCTGTCATAGGACTGTTGTATCAGTACCTGTGACCT
>NW_025757273.1:0-5728 GCF_021184085.1 Oncorhynchus gorbuscha
ATATATACAAATCTAATACACATCTAATACAACTCTAATACACCTCTAATACACCTCTACTACATCTCTAATGCATCTCTAATACAACTCTAATACAACTCTAATACACCTCTAACACAACTCTAATACAACTCTAATACATCTCTAATACACTTCTAAAACAACTGTAATGCACATCTACTACACTTCCAATACACCTAATACACCTCTAATGCATCTATTGCATCTAATAAACCTCTAAAACACCTCTAATAGATCTCTAATATACCTCTAATACACATCTAATACAACTCTAATACACCCCTAACACCTCTAATACATCTCTAATACACCTCTAACACACCTCTAATACAAATCTAATACATCTGTAATACTCCTGTAACACCTCTAATACACCTCTAATACACCTCTACTACATCTCTAATGCATCTCTAATACACCAAATACAGCTCTAATGCACCTCTAACACCTCTAATACACCCCTAATACAACTCTAATACATCTCTAATATATCTCTAATACACCTCTAATACACTTCTAAAACAACTGTAATGCACATCTACTACACTGCCAATACACCTAATACACTCTAATGCACCTATTGCATCTATTAAACCTCTAAAACACCTCTAATAGATCTCTAATATACCTCTAATTCACCTCTAATACAAGCTCTATTAATATCTCTAACAGCTCAACACACCTCTAATACAACTATAATACATCTCTAATACTACCTCTAATACATCTCTAGTACACCTCTAACACACCTCTAATACACCTTAAACATCTCTAATACACCTCTAATACAACTATAATACATCTCTACACACCTCTAATACACTCAACACATCTCTAATACACCTCTAACACCTTTAATACATCTCTAATAAACTTCTAAAACAACTGTAATGCACTACACTTCCATACACCTAATACACATCTAATGCATCTATTGCATCTAACACCTCTAATAGATCTATAATATAAATCTAATACACATCTAATACAACTCTAATACACCTCTAACACCTCTAATACACCCTCTAATACACCTCTACTACATCTCTAATGCATCTCTAATACAACTCTAATACAACTCTAATACACCTCTAACACAACTCTAATACAACTCTAATACATCTCTAATAAACTTCTAAAACAAACTGTAATGCACATCTACTACACTTCCAATAAATTTAATACACCTCTAATGCATCTATTGCATCTAATAAACCTTCAAAACACCTCTAATAGATCTCTAATATATACCTCTAATACACATCTAATACAACTCTAATACACCTCTAATGACCTCTAATACACCTCTAACACCTCTAATACACCTTTAATATATCTCTAATACATCTCTAATACACTCTAAACATATCTACCACCTCTAATAATCCTCTAATAAACCTCTAATAACTGCATCTAAAAACCTCTAAAACACCTCAATACATCTCTAATGCACCTCTAACATCTCTAATACATCTCTAATACACCTCTAAAACCTCTAATACATCGAATACAGCTCTAACACCTCTATTACATCTCTAATAAACCTCTAATACACCTCTAGCACATCTCTAATACACCTCTAACACCTCTAATAGATTTATAACACACCTCTAATACACCTCTAACACATCTAATAGGTCTCTAATACACCTCTAATAAATCTCTAATACACATCTAATACACCTCTAATACACCTCTAATACATCTCTAATACACCTCAAAACCCTATTAATACACCTCTAATACTTCGAATACACCTCTAACACCTTTAATACACCTATAATACACCTTTAATACACCTCTAATACATCTCTAATACACATCTAACTCCTCTAAATCACCTCTAATATATCACTAATACAACTTGAATACATCTCTAATACATCTATAATACACCTCAAATACCCTATTAATACACCTCTAATACCTCTAATATATCTCTAATACACCTCTAACACCTCTAACACATCTCTAATACACCTCGAACACATCTCTAAAACATCTCTAATACACCTCTAATACAACTCTAATAAATCACTAATACACCTCTAACACCTCTAATACATCTCGAATACATCTCTAATACATCTCTAATACAACTCTAATACAACTCTAATACACCTCTAACACAACTCTAATACAACTCTAATACATCTCTAATACACTTCTAAAACAACTGTAATGCACATCTACTACACTTCCAATACACCTAATACACCTCTAATGCATCTATTGCATCTAATAAACCTCTAAAACACCTCTAATAGATCTCTAATATACCTCTAATACACATCTAATACAACTCTAATACACCTCTAACACCTCTAATACATCTCTAATACACCTCTAACACACCTCTAATACAAATCTAATACATCTGTAATACTCCTGTAACACCTCTAATACACCTCTAATACACCTCTACTACATCTCTAATGCATCTCTAATACACCTCTAATACAACTCTAATACACCTCTAACACCTCTAATACACCTCTAATACAACTCTAATACATCTCTAATACATCTCTAATACACCTCTAATACACTTCTAAAACAACTGTAATGCACATCTACTACACTGCCAATACACCTAATACACCTCTAATGCACCTATTGCATCTATTAAACCTCTAAAACACCTCTAATAGATCTCTAATATACCTCTAATTCACCTCTAATACAACTCTAATACACCTCCTAACATCTAATACACCTCTATTTTAGCTATAATACATCTCTAATACACCTCTAATACATCTCTAGTACACCTCTAACACACCTCTAATACACCTCTAACACATCTCTAATACACCTCTAATACAACTATAATACATCTCTAATACACCTCTAATACACCTCTAACACATCTCTAATACACCTCTAACACCTTTAATACATCTCTAATAAACTTCTAAAACAACTGTAATGCACTACACTTCAATACACCTAATACACATCTAATGCATCTATTGCATCTAACACCTCTAATAGATCTATAATATAAATCTAATACACATCCTAATACAACTCTAATACACCTCCTAACTTGCCTCTAATGCACCTCTGTCTTACCTCTACTCATCTCTAGTAATCTCTGACTCTATTCTGCTCTAATGCATTTATCTAACACAGCTCTAATGCAAGCTCTAATGCGTCTCTAAATAAGCTACAGACAGCTGTATTCTTGCATCTACTACTGCTTCAATGCACCTAATACACTCTAACAGCGTCTGTTGCATCTAATAAACCTCTAAAACACCTCTAATAGATCTCTAATATATCTAATACACATCTAATACAACTCTAATACACCTCTAACACCTCTAATACACCTCCACCTCCTAATACACCTTTAATATATCTCTAATACATCTCTAATACACTCTAAACATATCTACCACCTCTAATAATCCTCTAATAAAACCTCTAATAACTGCATCTAAAAACCTCTAAAACACCTCAATACATCTCTAATACACCTCTAACATCTCTAATACATCTCTAATAATACCTCTAAAACCTCTAATACATCGAATACAGCTCTAACACCTCTATTACATCTCTAATAAACCTCTAATACACCTCTCTAGCACATCTCTAATACACCTCTAACACCTCTAATAGATTTATAACACACCTCTAATACACCTCTAACACATCTAATAGGTCTCTAATACACCTCTAATAAATCTCTAATACACATCTAATACACCTCTAATACACCTCTAATACATCTCTAATACACCTCAAAACCCTATTAATACACCTCTAATACTTCGAATACACCTCTAACACCTTTAATACACCTATAATACATTTTAATACACCTCTAATGCGTCTCTAATACACATCTAACTCTCTAAATCACCTCTAATATATCACTAATACAACTTGAATACATCTCTAATACATCTATAATACACCTCAAATGCCCTATTAATATACTCTAATACCTCTAATATATCTCTAATACACCTCTAACACCTCTAACACATCTCTAATATACTTTTAACACATCTCTAAAACATTCTAATACACCTCTAATACAACTCTAATAAATCACTAATACACCTCTAACACCTCTAATACATTCTCGAATACATCCTAATACATCTCTAATCTCTAATACATCTCTAATACACATCTAACACACTCTAATAACTCTCTAACACATATTTAATACATTCTAATACACTCTAATACAACTCTAATAAATTCCTAATACACTCTAATACACTAATACACCTCTACTACATTCTAATGCATCTCTAATACACTCTAACACACCTATAATAACTACTACATTCTAATGCTAATACATCTACAACTAATACACTTCCTAATACACCTAATACAACTATAATACATTCTAATACATCTAACATTGCATCTAATAATTCTACCACAATTCCCTAATACACCTCTAACACATTCTAAACACCTAACACCTTTAATACATCTCTAATAAACTTCTAAAACAACTGTACACTACATTTAATACTAATACATTAATATCTATTATCTAACACTCTAATAGACTATAATATACCTTAATACACATCTAATACCTCTAATACATCTCTAATACACCTCTAACACACCTCTAATACAAATCTAATACATCTCTAATATCTAATACATCTGTAATACTCCTCTAACGCTCTAATACACCTCTAATACACCTCTACTCCATCTGTAATGCATTCTAATACACCTCTAATACAACTCTAATACACCTCTAACACCTCTAATACACCCCTAATACAACTCTAATACATCTCTAATACATCTCTAATACACCTCTAATACACTTCTAAAACAACTGTAATGCACATCTACTACACTGCCAATACACCTAATACACCTCTAATGCATCTATTGCATCTAATAAACCTCTAAAACACCTCTAATAGATCTCTAATATACCTCTAATACACCTCTACTACATCTCTAATGCATCTCTAATACACCTCTAATACAACTATAATACACCTCTAACACCTCTAATACACCTCTAATACAACTATAATACACCTCTAATACACCTCTAACACAACTCTAATACATCTGTAATACATCTCTAATACATCTCTAATACACCTCTAATACACCTCTACTACATCTCTAATACATCTCTAATAAACCTCTAATAACTGCATCTAATAAACCTCTAAAACACCTCTAATACACCTCTAATACAACTCTAATACATCTCTAATACACTCTAATACATCTCTAATACACTTCTAAAACAACTGTAATGCACATCTACTACACTGCCAATACACCTAATACACCTCTAATGCATCTATTGCATCTAATAAACCTCTAAAACACCTCTAATAGATCTCTAATATACCTCTAATTCACCTCTAATACAACTCTAATACACCTCTAACAGCTCTAATACACCTCTAATACAACTATAATACATCTCTAATACACTCTCTAATACATCTCTAGTACACTTCTAACACACCTCTAATACACCTCTAACACATCTCTAATACACCTCTAATACAACTATAATACATCTCTAATACACTCTAACACACCTCTAATACACCTCTAACACATCTCTAATACACCTCTAACACCTTTAATACATCTCTAATAAACTTCTAAAACAACTGTAATGCACTACACTTCCAATACACCTTAATACACATCTAATGCACTCTAATTGCATCTAACACCTCTAATA
>NW_025757274.1:0-5728 GCF_021184085.1 Oncorhynchus gorbuscha
CAACATGACTGCACTGGTTTTTTGGGGGGATTTCTGAGACGATAAAATCTCTGCATTTAAAAATTTAAAACAGTCAATTGTATCTCATGGCGAAATGCAGACATAAAATAAAAAAGGTTTGACCAGATATTGTTTATCCTGATCAGACAGGTTTACATGGACGATATATTGGAGATAATAGACAACAATTACTTGAAACATTTGAACATTATGAAACATCAAAGATACCAGGCCAGGTCTTCATAGCAGATTTTTAAAAAGCGTTTGGTAAAGCATGACTCAAATATAAATGCCGGGATTACTTTAATTTCGGTGAATCTCTTGTAAAATGGGTTAAAGTTATGTACAGGAACCCCAGATGTAAAATGGTAAACAATGGGTACTTCTCAGAAAGTATTCAGTGTTAAAGAGGAAGAAAACAAGTCTGTCCGTTGGATCCATATCTATTTATTATGGCCATTGAAATGCTAGCAATTAAAAACAAAAGTGTCAATGAATGCCGATTATGCCTAGTTTTCTTAAATCCGCAATCTGGATCCCTGCACAGTCTCACTGTCACGACTTCTGCCAAAGTCGTTGCCTCTTTTTGTTCGGGCGGTGCTCGGCGTTCGACGTCACCGGTCTTCTAGCCATCATTGATCCATTTTTTATTTTCCATTGGTTTTGTCTTGTCTTGTCTTCCCACACACCTGTTTTCAATCCCATTCATTACCTGTTGTGTATTTAACCCTCTGTTTCCCCTCATGTCTTTGTCAGAAATGGTTTTATTGTTAGTGTTGTTTATTTGTTGTGTTAGTGCGCGACGGGTCCTCGTACCCATGTTTTTTCATGTTTTAGTGTTATGGAGCCGTGGACATTTATTAAAAGACTCCATTTACACTCCATTTCGACTCTCCTGCGCCTGACTTCCCTGCCACCTATACACATGGCGGTGAAGACTCCATTTACACTCCATTTCGACTCTCCTGAGCCTGACTTCCCTGCCACCTATACACATGGCGGTGAAGACTCCATTTACACTCCATTTCGACTCTCCTGAGCCTGACTTCCCTGCCACCTATACACATGGCGGTGACACTCATTGAAGATCTCCATCACTTTTCTAGCCTCTCTGGACTTAAACCTAATTATGACAAGTGTATCATATTACACATTGGATCGTTAAAAAAATAGTGTTTACACTACCTTGTAGTTTACCAATAAAACTACAAGGTAGTAATCAAAAATATAAATGAACTGACCAGAATTAGTTTCAATAGAAAGTTAGCAAAATTTGATAAGATTCTGCAACCATGGAGAGGTAAATACTTGTGATTTTTCCATAAATAGACATTGATTAACTCTGTTCCAATCACAGTTTACTTACTTACTAATGGCACTGCCTACTCCAGATGATTACTTGTTTTTTAAATCATAAGAGCAAAAAATATTTAATTTGTTTTTGGAATGCTAAACCAGACAAAATTAAACGTGCCTATTTATATAATGAGAATAAGTTGGGGGATAAAATGATTAAATATTAAAGCTTTAAATCTCTCATAAAAGCTTCACTCATACATACAGTTGAAGTCTGAAGTTTACATACACCTTTGCCTTTACATTCAAACTCAGTTTTCACAATTCTGACATTTTAATCTAGTAAATTCCCATGTCAGAATAATAGTAGAAGAAATTATTTATTTCAGCTTTTATTTATTTCATCACATTCCCAGTGAGTCAGAAGTATACATACACTCAATTAGTATTTGGTAACATGCCTTCAAATTGTTTAACTTGGGTCAAATGTTTCCATAGTTAAGTCAATAAATAATAGAATTGTACTCGTAGGAAAGGTTCATCTTTAGCTCACAATCTGTGGATACTATACAATTAGAAAGGTAAAACAATTATGTAAAACATCACAGCACAATTAAAAAATAAATGGCACATGGAAACGAAACGAGGGTGGTCTATGGTAAGCTCCGCCTTATCTCAGTTCACTGGTCACGATGGCAACACCCATCCGTAGCACGCGCTCCAGCAGGTATCTCACTGATCATCCCTAAAGCCAACACATCATTTGGCCGCCTTTCGTTCCAGTACTCTGCTGCCTGTGACTGAACGAATTGCAAAAATCGCTGAAGTTGGGACTTGACCCCCTCTCCCTCACCAACTCAAACATCAGCTATCCGAGCAGCTAACCGATCGCTGCAGCTGTACATAGTCTATAGGAAAATAGCCCACCCATTTTCACCTACCTCATTCCCATACTGTTTTTATACCGTTTTTATTTATTTATTTTTCTGCTCTTTTGCACACCAATATCTCTACCTGTACATGACCATCTGATCATTTATCACTCCAGTGTTAATCTGCAAAATTGTATTATTAAGCCTACCTCCTCATGCCTTTTGCACACATTGTATATAGACTGCCCATTTTTTTCTACTGTGTTATTGACTTTTTAATTGTTTATTCCATGTGTAACTCTGTTGTCTGTTCACACTGCTATGCTTTATCTTGGCCAGGTCTCAGTTGCAAATGAGAACTTGTTCTCAACTAGCCTACCTGGTTAAATAAAGGTGAAATAAAAAATAAAAATAAAATAAATGGTGATAGGTGGGATGGGCTGAGACTGGCTGATGTTTGGTATGTTTTGTATTATTATGTGAATGCTTTATATAAAAAAAAGTACACCATGTATGCAAAATGTGTATGTAAAATGTATATGTCAAATGTGTATGCTAAAACAGACTAAATTAAACGTGCCTATTTATATCATGAAAATGTATGTATATGTAGCAAAAAGCTGTAAAAAAAAGAAAAAGAAAGATATTTGTCCTCCGAAGAAGGGAGTTGTTGGAGGGGGTGAAAAAGATATGTAGATAAAAGGAAAGGAAAGAAAGAAAAGAAAGACGGAGACAGAGGTGAGAGTTCTCGTGCATTATGGGCGGCGGGGCACGCACAATGGAGTTGTTGTCATGGGGTTGACATCGAGAGGAGCATAGTTGTCACCGGGTGAAGAGGGCAAGAAGAGAGAGTGCTGGTTGGGACGTGCCCCAAATGGCACCGTCCCAAAACATCAACCAGATCGTCACACTAAGTGTATACACAGGAAGTTGGATACACACAGAACAGAAATAACAAACGCCACACCCCAAAAAATATTTGACTTCCATACAAATAGAGGAATACTGGGGTTCTTGGAGCTCTACATTCAATCAAAATGGGTCAGTACAAAATTACCCCGTTTATTGTAACAGAATGCTCATTTGAATATGGATTCCAGGGGAGCAACTTTCACTGGGGACGAGGGGGACATGATTCCCCCACACGCACATTCTAAAATGTGTTTTGTCCCCCTAGTTTTATAATTGCATTGTTATATGCTGTGTTTTAGGACCATGTGAATGCCTCAGGGCGGTCAGGTAGGCTGTGTGAACAAAAGCTTCTGAAAGGCTGGTGTATAGGACCCAGCACGGAGAGATGATCAGAGGCAGCTGCTGTCTGTGTTGCGCCTTTCTCTAGGTTTTAAAAGCAAACAGAGCAGAAACAAGCTTATCTTTAGTTGACAAGGGGACAAAAGCATTTATGCCCAGTTCTGAGTTAGTAGTGTAACTGACATGTTACGTTTGCCAATGTTTCATCCCCTCTGACTGAAGTGAATGAACTATTAACAGCTAGTTAGCTAGCTAGTAGCTACTACAGCCAGTTCAGCTCTAGCTATCCTCTAGCTATCTGTCAGGTAGCAGTATCTAACAGCTGTTGTGTGTCTGGAAATTATTTGTAGCCTTTGTTTTGGGCCATTTCTAACAGAAATACATTTGATGAGTTGGCTAACGTTAGTTAGCTAACTCATTAACTTTAGCTATTATTTTTGCCAAAATCAGACTAGACCTGAGTTTATTGACGAAACCAGCGGCCCAAACGATTCAGCATGTTTTATTGGTAAATATAGCCAAGTTTTATTGGTCAATATAGCAACGTAACGTTATTGATCTGTCAGTTTCCCTAGCTAATTCCCTATTTTTCACACTCGACACTTTATAAACTGCCTCTACAAGCTTAATGTCATATATATATGGTGCACAGTCTGTACACAACACTATGCTAATCATGTCATAGCAAGATCAGATGGTGACAGGTGTCCCAGCAGGGTCAGACAGCCAGAGAAGACCAGTCTACGGAGCTCGGGTGAGTTTTGGCAGTATATTATAACAACCAGTGAATGGATACTAAGTTCCATCTTGAGTTGATGTGTAGGCCACAGTCTGGGATCTGGGAATAATGGTCATTTACATTATTCAACCATTGATTCTATTCTTGGATAACAATGTATAAATGTACACCAATGTAATTATTTTGTCATGCCTCAACTGAGCAGGATCAGATGGTAACAGGGGTCTCATCAGGGTCAGGCAGCCAGGGAATAACAGTCTGATGGCGCAGAGGTGAACATTTACAGATGATACAACACTTTATTCTCTCAGTGCAGAAAACACTGGACAAGCAAGAAGTTTCAAAGATTTAAACTATTTTAAGGCAGTCTGACAAACCTCTAAAATGGATTTCCAAAATGTATCAATGGTGGCTTTTCCAGATGACACAAAACGTGTGAGGAAAACCTGGGAGACGCTATTATTGATGATGTATATGTAGTGTATGTAGACACCTTCAAATGAGTGGATTCAGCTATTTCAGACACACCCATTGCTAACAGGCGTGTTAAATTGAGCACACAGCCATGCAATTTCCGTAGACAAACATCGGCAGTGGAACGGCCCATACTGAAGAGCCCAGTAATTTTCAACATGGCATCGTCATAGGATGCCACTTTTCCAACAAGTCAGTTTGTCAATTGTTTGGCCATGCTAGAGCTGCCGTGGTCAACTGTAAGTGCTGTTATTGTGAAGTGGAAGGCATGAAGTGGTCACAGAACGGAACCGCTGAGTGCTGAGGCATGTAGCGTGTAAATTCGCCTGTCCTCGGTTGCAACACTCACTACCGAGGTCCAAACTGCCTCTGTAAGCAACGTCAGCACAAGAACTGTTGGTCGGGAGCTTCATGAAATGGGATTCCATGGCAGAGCAGCCGCACACAAGCCTAAGATCACCATGCGCAATGCAAAGCTTTGGCTGGAGGGGAGTAAAGCTCGCCCCCATTTTATTTTTGAGCAGTTGAAACATGTTATCTGGAGTGATTAATCACACTTCACCATCAGGCAGTCCGACGGACGATTCTGGGTTTGGCGTCTGCCAGGAGAACGCTGCCTGACCCAATGCATAGTGCCAACTGTAAAGTTTGGTGGAGGAGGAATAAACGGTCTGGGGCTTTTTGTCCATGGTTCCCCTTAGTTCCAGTGAAGGGAAGTCTTAACATTACAACATACAATGACATACTAGATGATTCTGTGCCTCCAACTTTGTGGCAACAGTTTGGGAAGGCCCTTGTCCGTTTCAGCATGACAATAGTCCAATGCACACAGAGAGCTCCATATAAAAATGGTTTGTTGAGATCGGTGTGGAAGAACGATCGACCTTACAGAGCCCCGAACTCTTACCCCATCGAACACCTTTGGGATGAATTGGAATGCAGACTATAAAGCCAGGCCTAATTGCCCTAATTAACAACAAATGGCAAGAATGGTATGGTGCCCACAGCAAAGCTTAACATCTAATGCCTATGATTCTTGGAATGAGGTGTTCGACGAGCAGCCGTCCACATCTCACATAGGAAGTTAGCTAGCTGA
>NW_025757275.1:0-5728 GCF_021184085.1 Oncorhynchus gorbuscha
TCCTGTGAAGAGGGAGCAGAAGAAACAGGAGGAATAGCAGACATTAAACATTTCACATGACAAGAAACGTTCCAGGAAAGGATAGAATTACTAGACCAATCAAAAAGAAGGATTATGACACACTAGCCAGGGATGACCCAAAACAACAGGTGTAAAAGGTGAACAAAAAATCAAAAAAGAAATGGTCTCACTATGGTTACCAGATACTGTGAGGGTTAAAGGTAGTGTTTCACATAATATACTGGGGAGAGGACTACCATCCAAGGCGAACATGACCGTGGGCTCCCCTAACTGTCTGAGAGGAATGTCATGTTCCCGAGCCCAGGCTTCGTCCATAAAACAGCCCTCCGCCCCAGAGTGTCATGTTTGTCATTTATTGTCATGTCTTGTCCCTGTGCTCCCCATGCTATTCGTTTCCCTCTGCTGGTCTTGTTTGGTTCTATCCCTCTCTCTCCCCCTCCCTCTCTCACTCTCTCGCTCTCTCTTCTCTCTGTCGTTCCGTTCCTGCTCCCAGCTGTTCCTATTCCCCTAATCATCATTTAGTCTTCCCACACCTGTTCCCGATCCTTTCCCCTGATTAGAGTCCCTATTTATTCCTTTGTGATCCGTTCCTGTTCCGTCGGTCCCTTGTATTGTATTCACCATGCTGTGATTGCGTTTCGCCCTGTCCTGTCGTGTTTTTGCCGTGATTGTGTATCACCCTGTCCTGTCGTGTTTTGTGCCTTCATCAGATGCTGCGTGTGAGCAGGTGTCTCAGTCGACTACGGCCTGCGCCTACCCGAAGCGACCTGCAGTCTGTGGCCGCTTCTCCAGTTGTTTTCCCCTCTACAAATCTAGAGGATTTCTGTTATTCCGTTTTGGACTTTAATAAACTCTGTTTCTGTTAAGTCGCGTTTGGGTCCTCTTTCACCTGCATGACAGAAGGAACCGACCAAGGAATGGACCCAGCGACTTCAGACGCTCGTTACACTGCCGTCGAGATCCAAGGAGCCATGCTCGGCAGACACGAGCAGGAATTGTCTGCTGCTCGCCATGCCGTGGAGAACCTGGCCGCTCAGGTTTCCGACCTCTCTGGACAGTTCCAGAGTCTCGTCTCGTGCCACCTGTTACTCCCTGGCCTGCCGAGCCTCCAGAACCCAGGGTTAATAACCCACCTTGCTACTCCGGGCAGCCCACTGAGTGCCGCTCCTTTCTCACGCAGTGTGAGATTGTGTTCTCTCTCCAACCCCACACATACTCTAGAGAGAGAGCTCGGGTTGCTTACGTCATTTCACTCCTTACTGGCCGGGCTCGAGAATGGGGCACAGCTATCTGGGAGGCAAGGGCTGATTGCTCTAACAGATTCCAGAACTTTAAAGAGGAGATGATTCGGGTTTTTGACCGTTCAGTTTTTGGTGGGGAGGCTTCTAGGGCCCTGGCTTCCTTATGCCAAGGTGAACGGTCCATAACGGATTATTCCATTGAGTTTCGCACTCTTGCTGCCTCTAGTGAGTGGAACGAGCCGGCGCTGCTCGCTCGTTTTCTGGAGGGACTCCACGCAGTGGTTAAGGATGAGATTCTCTCCCGGGAGGTTCCATCAGATGTGGATTCTTTGATTGCTCTCGCCATCCGCATAGAACGACGGGTAGATCTTCGTCACCGGGCTCGTGGAAGAGAGCTCGCATCAACGGTGTTTCCCTGCTCCGCATCGCAACCATCTCCCTCCTCTGGCTTTGAGACTGAGCCCATGCAGCTGGGAGGATTCGCATCTCGAATAAGGAGAGGGAACGGAGGATCACCAACCGCCTGTGCCTCTATTGCGGAGTTGCTGGACATTTTGTTAATTCATGTCCAGTAAGAGGCCAGAGTCCATCAGTAAGCGGAGGGCTACTGGTGGCGCTACTACTCAGGTCCCTTCATCTAGATCTTGTACTACTATGTCGGTCCATCTACGCTGGACCGGTTCGGGTGCTACATGCAGTGCTTTGATTGACTCTGGGGCTGAGGGTTGTTTCATGGACGAAGCATGGGTTCGGAAACATAACATTCCTTTCAGACCGTTAGACAGGCCTACGCCCATGTTTGCCTTAGATGGTAGTCATCTTCCCAGTATCAAATTTGAGACACTACCTTTAACTCTCACAGTATCTGGTAACCACAGTGAGACTATTTCTTTTTTGATTTTCCGTTCACCGTTTACACCTGTTGTTTTGGGTCATCCCTGGCTAGTATGTCATAATCCTTCTATTAATTGGTCTAGTAATTCTATCCTATCCTGGAACGTTTCTTGTCATGTGAAGTGTTTAATGTCTGCCATCCCTCCCGTTTCTTCTGTTCCTACTTCTCAGGAGGAACCTGGCGATTTGACAGGAGTGCCGGAGGAATATCATGATCTGCGCACGGTCTTCAGTCGGTCCCGAGCCAACTCCCTTCCTCCTCACCGGTCGTATGATTGTAGTATTGATCTCCTTCCGGGGACCACTCCTCCTCGAGGTAGACTATACTCTCTGTCGGCTCCCGAACGTAAGGCTCTCGAGGATTATTTGTCTGTGTCTCTTGACGCCGGTACCATAGTGCCTTCTTCTTCTCCGGCCGGGGCGGGGTTCTTTTTGTTAAAAGAAGGACGGTACTCTGCGCCCCTGCGTGGATATCGAGGGCTGAATGACATAACGGTTAAGAATCGTTATCCGCTTCCCCTTATGTCATCAGCCTTCGAGATTCTGCAGGGAGCCAGGTGCTTTACTAAGTTGGACCTTCGTAACGCTTACCATCTCGTGCGCATCAGAGAGGGGACGAGTGGAAAACGGCGTTTAACACTCCGTTAGGGCATTTTGAGTACCGGGTTCTGCCGTTCGGTCTCGCCAATGCGCCAGCTGTTTTTCAGGCATTAGTTAATGATGTTCTGAGAGACATGCTGAACATTTTTGTTTTTGTCTATCTTGACGATATCCTGATTTTTCTCCGTCACTCGAGATTCATGTTCAGCACGTTCGCGTGTTCTACAGCGCCTTTTAGAGAATTGTCTCTACGTAAAGGCTGAGAAGTGCTCTTTTCATGTCTCCTCCGTTACTTTTCTCGGTTCCGTTATTTCCGCTGAAGGCATTCAGATGGATTCCGCTAAGGTCAAGCTGTCAGTGATTGGCCCGTTCCAAGGTCACGTGTCGAGTTGCAGCGCTTTTTAGGTTTCGCTAATTTCTATCGGCGTTTCATTCGTAATTTCGGTCAAGTTGCTGCCCCTCTCACAGCTCTTACTTCTGTTAAGACGTGTTTTAAGTGGTCGGTTCCGCCCAGGGAGCTTTTGATCTTCTAAAAGAACGTTTTACGTCCGCTCCTATCCTCGTTACTCCTGACGTCACTAGACAATTCATTGTCGAGGTTGGCCTTCAGAGGTAGGCGTGGGAGCCATCCTATCCCAGCGCTTCCAGTCTGACGATAAGGTTCATCCTTGCGCTTATTTTCTCATCGCCTGTCGCCATCTGAGCGCAACTATGATGTGGGTAACCGTGAACTGCTCGCCATCCGCTTAGCCCTAGGCGAATGGCGACAGTGGTTGGAGGGCGACCGTTCCTTTTGTCGTTTGGACAGACCATAAGAACCTTGAGTACATCCGTTCTGCCAAACGACTTAATGCCCGTCAAGCTCGTTGGGCGTTGTTTTTCGCTCGTTTCGAGTTTGTGATTTCTTACCGTCCGGGTAGCAAGAACACCAAGCCTGATGCCTTATCCCGTCTGTTTAGTTCTTCTGTGGCTTCTACTGATCCCGAGGGGATTCTTCCTTATGGGCGTGTTGTCGGGTTAACAGTCTGGGGAATTGAAAGACAGGTTAAGCAAGCACTCACGCACACTGCGTCGCCGCGCGCTTGTCCTAGTAACCTCCTTTTCGTTCCTGTTTCCACTCGTCTGGCTGTTCTTCAGTGGGCTCACTCTGCCAAGTTAGCTGGTCATCCCGGTGTTCGAGGCACTCTTGCGTCTATTCGCCAGCGCTTTTGGTGGCCGACTCAGGAGCGTGACACGCGCCGTTTCGTGGCTGCTTGTTCGGACTGCGCGCAGACTAAGTCGGGTAACTCTCCTCCTGCCGGTCGTCTCAGACCGCTCCCCATTCCTTCTCGACCATGGTCTCACATTGCCTTAGACTTCATTACCGGTCTGCCTTTGTCTGCGGGGAAGACTGTGATTCTGACGGTTGTCGATAGGTTCTCTAAGGCGGCACATTTCATTCCCCTCGCTAAACTTCCTTCCGCTAAGGAGACGGCACAAATCATTATTGAGAATGTATTCAGAATTCATGGCCTCCCGTTAGACGCCGTTTCAGACAGAGGCCCGCAATTCACGTCACAGTTTTGGAGGGAGTTCTGTCGTTTGATTGGTGCGTCCGTCAGTCTCTCTTCCGGGTTTCATCCCCAGTCTAACGGTCAAGCAGAGAGGGCCAATCAGACGATTGGTCGCATACTACGCAGCCTTTCTTTCAGAAACCCTGCGTCTTGGGCAGAACAGCTCCCCTGGGCAGAATACGCTCACAATTCGCTTCCTTCGTCTGCTACCGGGTTATCTCCGTTTCAGAGTAGTCTGGGTTACCAGCCTCCTCTGTTCTCATCCCAGCTTGCCGAGTCAGCGTTCCCTCCGCTCAAGCGTTTGTCCAACGTTGTGAGCGCACCTGGAGGAGGGTGAGGTCTGCACTTTGCCGTTACAGGGCACAGACGGTGAGAGCCGCCAATAAACGCAGGATTAAGAGTCAAGGTATTGTTGCGGCCAGAGAGTGTGGCTTTCCACTCGCAACCTTCCTCTTACGACAGCTTCTCGTAAGTTGACTCCGCGGTTCATTGGTCCGTTCCGTGTCTCCCAGGTCGTCAATCCTGTCGCTGTGCGACTGCTTCTTCCGCGACATCTTCGTCGCGTCCATCCTGTCTTCCATGTCTCCTGTGTTAAGCCCTTTCTTCGCACCCCGTTCGTCTTCCCTCCCCCTCCCGTCCTTGTCGAGCGCACCTATTTACAAGGTACATAAGATTATGGACATGCGTTCTCGGGGACGGGGTCCAATACCTAGTGGATTGGGAGGGTTACGGTCCTGAGGAGAGGAGTTGGGTTCCGTCTCGGGACGTGCTGGACCGTTCGCTCATCGATGATTTCCTCCGTTGCCGCCAGGATTCCTCCTCGAGTGCGCCAGGAGGCGCTCGGTGAGTGGGGGTACTGTCATGTTTGTCATTTATTGTCATGTCTTGTCCCTGTGCTCCCCATGCTATTCGTTTCCCTCTGCTGGTCTTGTTTGGTTCTATCCCTCTCTCTCCCCCTCCCTCTCTCACTCTCTCGCTCTCTCTTCTCTCTGTCGTTCCGTTCCTGCTCCCAGCTGTTCCTATTCCCCTAATCATCATTTAGTCTTCCCACACCTGTTCCCGATCCTTTCCCCTGATTAGAGTCCCTATTTATTCCTTTGTGATCCGTTCCTGTTCCGTCGGTTCCTTGTATTGTATTCACCATGCTGTGATTGCGTTTCGCCCTGTCCTGTCGTGTTTTTGCCGTGATTGTGTATCACCCTGTCCTGTCGTGTTTTGTGCCTTCATCAGATGCTGCGTGTGAGCAGGTGTCTCAGTCGACTACGGCCTGCGCCTACCGAAGCGACCTGCAGTCTGTGGCCGCTTCTCCAGTTGTTTTCCCCTCTACAAATCTAGAGGATTTCTGTTATTCCGTTTTGGACTTTAATAAACTCTGTTTCTGTTAAGTCGCGTTTGGGTCCTCTTTCACCTGCATGACAC
>NW_025757276.1:0-5727 GCF_021184085.1 Oncorhynchus gorbuscha
GGGCCTTTTGGGACACTGAACCCAGCCGGGTCCTTTTGGGACACTGAACCCAGCCGGGGCCTTTTTAGGACACTGAACCCAGCCGGGGCCTTTTAGGACACTGAACCCAGCCGGGGCCTTTTGGGACACTGAACCCAGCCGGGGCCTTTTGGGACACTGAACCCAGCCGGGGCCTTTTGGGACACTGAACCCAGCCGGGGCCTTTTAGGACACTGAACCCAGCCAGGGCCTTTTGGGACACTGAACCCAGCCGGGTCCTTTTGGGACACTGAACCCAGCCGGGGCCTTTTGGGACACTGAACCCAGCCGGGGCCTTTTAGGACACTGAACCCAGCCGGGTCCTTTTGGGACACTGAACCCAGCCGGGGCCTTTTAGGACACTGAACCCAGCCGGGGCCTTTTAGGACACTGAACCCAGCCGGGGCCTTTTGGGACACTGAACCCAGCCGGGGCCTTTTGGGACACTGAACCCAGCCGGGGCCTTTTGGGACACTGAACCCAGCCGGGGCCTTTTGGGACAGAGAAACCGGCCTGGGTGCTCATTAGACCTTTGTTTTGGCCTTGAAGTTGCTCCAAACCACTATAAACCATCATAGCCATGGCCTGAGGCCGCTGTACACACCATGCAGGCAGGCAGGCAGGCAGGCAGGCAGGCAGGCAGGCAGGCAGGCAGGCAGGCAGGCAGGCAGGCAGGCAGGCAGGCACCATGCAGACAGACAGACAGACAGACAGACAGACAGACAGACAGACAGACAGACAGACAGACAGACAGACAGACAGACAGACAGACAGACAGACAGACAGACAGACAGACAGACAGACAGACAGACAGACAGACAGACAGACAGACAGACAGACAGACAGACAGACAGACAGACAGACAGACAGACAGACAGACAGACAGACAGACAGACAGACAGTGTCATTTCCTCTGTGATCCACCCAAGAAGCTGTTAGCCCCCTGCCTTATCTTTCTTTCTGAGAGGAGAGGTTTGATAAGCTATCTGGTCCAGGTTAACAGTACATACAGAATAATTTGCAGTGTTCAGTTAAAACCGTTTAAATAGCTAGAAAAGTCTGTATGAATGAAGGTGTTGTGTTTTTTAGTGCACCACTCCAAACTGTATGGTGTTGACAGAAAGATTGATACCCCTGCACTGTTTTCTTGTGCAATGTTTTGACCCTGAGGTCTTCATCAGTCTTTGCTGTATAGTGTTGTAGTTTACAGTACAGCAGGCTACAGAAGAGGCTAGAGTTAATGTACAATCTAGTCCTCGCGTTGTGATTCGTCCACTGTCTTCCTATAGCCTCTCTGTTCCCTTATTTCCTACCCCTGACAGTACCCAGAAGCCTAATCTGCTCCAATTAGAGATCACTCCATTAAGAGTGACAGCGTCACACCCACCAATTCAATCAACTCCTCTAATGAACGCTAAGCAGAGCTCCCTGTCACTGTCTGTCACCCAGGGACCATGAAGACCCATTCTCACAAACACACATGTACGCACACACTTGAGCACACCGGCACACAGGTGAGAGAGGGGTTGCAGAGTTGTATGTAAAATAGGATCAGTGTTGTATGTCAAGGTATTGCTTCCATTCTTGTCCTCTCCCCAACCTGGGCTTGAACCAGAGACACTCTGCACACATTGACAACAGTCACCCACGAAGCATCTTTACCTATTGCTCTACAAAAGCAACAGCTTTTTTATCTTTCTGGTGTGGCTTAGTTCCTATCGGTCTGATCTGGCTTGGTCCCCATCTGTCTAGTCTGGCTTGGAACCTATCGTTCTGGTCTGGCTTAGTTCCTACCGGTCTGGTCTGGCTTAGTTCCTACCGGTCTGGTCTGGCTTAGTTCCTACCGGTCTGGTGTGGTTTAGTTCCTACCGGTCTGGTCTGGCTTAGTTCCTACCGGTCTGGTGTGGCTTAGTTCCTACCGGTCTGGTCTGGCTTAGTTCCTACCGGTCTGGTGTGGCTTAGTTCCTACCGGTCTGGTGTGGCTTAGTTCCTACCGGTCTGGTCTGGCTTAGTTCCTACCGGTCTGGTGTGGCTTAGTTCCTACCGGTCTGGTGTTGCTTAGTTCCTACCGGACTGGTGTGGCTTAGTTCCTACCGGCCTGGTGTGGCTTAGTTCCTACCGGCCTGGTGTGGCTTAGTTCCTACCGGTCTGGTGTGGCTTAGTTCCTACCGGACTGGTGTGGCTTAGTCCCTATCGGTCTGGTCTGGCTTGGTTTCTATTTGTCTGACAGTCATTTTGGGTCTCAAATATACCTAAGTGGTAGAGGTGTATACAGATTTGTACTGTGAATTTAAACAACATATCTGGACGGCATGTCAATTCAGATGAAATTAGATATTTATTTGATCAGTATCTGAAGAAGTGTTTGGTATTATGTCAATATTTAATTCATTCTATTGTTCTGTAATGCTGGACAGCACTTAAGAGTGCATACTGTACGATTGGTTTGAATATTATGTATTGCAATTGTACTGTTCATGGACATTTAAACTGTGCAAATCCATACATCAAAGAATGATACTGTATTTGTCTATCTATGTGCTTTAGTTCATACATAGTATTTGCTATGAACTTTTCTCTCCCCCAACAGGTATGTTTGTCCCTTCTCTTTCATTTGTTGATGGTTGTTAGTTTGGGATGCTGAGCAGTATTCACACATACGCAATTCATCAACAAAGTCATATGTCCTGTGCAATATTCCTCACCAGAGGACACAAGGTACTCGAAGTTTCAAATATTTGATTGCTAATGACAAACACTATTTCATCACAATTTACATTTCAAATCGATCCCTAGGAGCAATTATGTTTTGAGTGGGGGATACCCTCAGGTCTGTGCTGCTTCACATTTGCTGATTTAAGTTAAAAGAACGCCTTTCTGCCGAGCTATCATAAAGGAACTGCAACTTTCTGAAGTAGGCTCGTACATCTGCATATTCCTAAAACCTGGGGATGTTGCTCGGGAAGGGTGGAGGGGGAGAGAAGAAAAAACATAAAAAGAAATAACGCTTTCTCTAATCTATATTTATGTACCCTCAGCTTGTGTTATTCATAAACCGTTTGTGTTCAGAAGTGCTGCGGTGATCGCTACTGCGCACATGGAGACAGATGAAGACTCTGCAGGCTGTGTTCCTGGGCTGCCATCTGATCTATTGAAAAGTGGTCCAACTAAATAAAAGGAATTCAAATGTATACTTGACTGTCAGAGGTGTTCTGATGAGTTCTTGCTCAGGTCTCTCTCTCTCTCTCTCTCTCTCTCTCTCTCTCTCTCTCTCTCTCTCTCTCTCCTCTCTCTCTCTCTCTCTCTCTCCTCTCTCTCTCTCTCTCTCTCTCTCTCTCTCTCTCTCTCTCTCTCTCTCTCTCTCTCTCTCTCTCTGCTCTCTCTCGCGTGCTCCTCTCTCTCCTTCTCTCTCTCTCTCTCTCTCTCTCTCTCTCTCTCTCTCTCTCTCTCTCTCTCTCTCTCTCTCGCGATTAATATATATATATATATATATATATATATATATATATCTCTATATCTATCTCTATATATATCTATCTCTATATATATATATATATATATTCTATATATATATTTATGTAACATCTCTCTCTCACATATCTATATATAAAAAAAACCTTATATATATATCATCTCATATTCTCTCTCTTTTTCTCTCTCTTTCTCTCTTTTTCTCTCTCTCTCTCTCTCTCTCTCTCTTTTTCTCTTTCTCTCTCTCTCTTTCTCTGTCTTTCTCTCTTTTTCTTTCTTTCTCTCTCTCTCTCTTCTCTCTGTAAACAGAAAACCTTTTGATGAAAAACTTTGCGTTTTAATCATATATGACTATTCGAGTGTTTATGGATATTTAACCAACTTCATCTGCACCATTCAGTTTCATTTGATGTTAAATATAATTGTAACTCCGGGAAGAAGAAAGGATCTGTCTTTGTTGTGGCGAGCCCTTAGATCAAAGAGAACAGGTGTCTTCCTGCAGACATCTTACAAGGCACATTCAATTCATATACATATGTACGTGGATATCTCAGCTCACTGTGAAGATACTGTAAGAATCTTAAACGTAATTTGAAAAAAAGCTGAATTATAACAGGAGACCTGTGGTTTTCCTCACACGTACTATGACATTCTAGCACTATATTAATTTTGTCCTTTTTACTTCATATTCACAATAGTATTAAATGCTGTGGTCCGCAGGAGTAAACTGAGGTCATTGAAGCAGTTTATTCACATAGTCGCATATAAAATGTTACATTTATATACAGCTATGTCATTCTAGAAATACACTGTAACACAAATGCATATCAGTGGAGGCTGCTGGGGAGGACGGCTCATAATAATGGATGAACGGCGCACATGAAATGGCATCAAACACATAGAAACCATGTGTTTATACCGTTCCACTAACTCCGCTCCAGGAATTACCACCAACCCAGCTCCCTCCCCCAAATTAAAGGTGCCACCAACCTCCTGTGCTTTGGAATAAAATGGCCGACTCAAAAGTTTAGTTCTCAATCTCACTGGGTCATTAAAAGACAGAGCATTTCTACTGTGGAAATGTACAGTTGGGCCCTCTCTAAGAACTGCCTTAACGCCATATCAGACACCATTCTGGTGATTATAGTTCCTCACCACATGACTACTGTTATACAGACCATTCTAGTGATTACGGTTCCTCACTGTATGAAAACTATTATCCAAATCAAATCAAATCAAATCAAATTTATTTATATAGCCCTTCGTACATCAGCTGATATCTCAAAGTGCTGTACAGAAACCCAGCCTAAAACCCCAAACAGCAAACAATGCAGGTGTAAAAGCACGGTGGCTAGGAAAAACTCCCTAGAAAGGCCAAAACCTAGGAAGAAACCTAGAGAGGAACCGGGCTATGTGGGGTGGCCAGTCCTCTTCTGGCTGTGCCGGGTAGAGATTATAACAGAACATGACCAAGATGTTCAAATGTTCATAAATGACCAGCATGGTCAAATAATAATAAGGCAGAACAGTTGAAACTGGAGCAGCAGCACAGTCAGGTGGACTGGGGACAGCAAGGAGCCATCATGTCAGGTAGTCCTGGGGGCACGGTCTCAGGGCTCAGGTCCTCCGAGAGAGAGAAAGAAAGAGAGAATTAGAGAGAGCACATGTAGGTTGGCCAGTCCTCTTCTGGCTGTGCCGGGTGGGGTTATAACAGAACGTGGGCCAAGATGTTCAAATGTTCATAAATGACCACAGCATGGTTGAATAATAGTAAGGCAGAACAGTTGAAACTGGAGCAGGAGCATGGCCAGGTGGACTGGGGACAGCAAGGAGTCCTCATGTCAGGTAGTCCTGGGACATGGTCCTAGGGCCCAGGCCAGTTGAAACTGGAGCAGCAGCATGGCCAGGTGGACTGGGGACAGCAAGGAGTCATCATGTCAGGTAGTCCTGGGGCATGGTTCTAGGGCTCAGGTCCTCCGAGAGAGAGAAAGAAAGAGAGAAGGAGAGAATTAGAGAACGCACACTTAGATTTACACAGGACACCGAATAGGACAGGAGAAGTACTCCAGATAAACAAACTGACCCTAGCCCCCACATAAACTACTGCAGCATAAATACTGGAGGCTGAGACAGGAGGGGTCAGGAGACACTGTGGCCCCATCCGAGGACACCCCGGACAGGGCCAAACAGGAAGGATATAACCCCACCCACTTTGCCAAAGCACAGCCCCCACACCAC
>NW_025757277.1:0-5725 GCF_021184085.1 Oncorhynchus gorbuscha
ACTGTCATGCAGGTGAAAGAGGACCCAAAAGCGACTTGGCGAAAACAGAGTCTTTAATCCAGTAAAGTGAATACAATCAACAAAACACAACTTACCTCGAAATGACGAGGACAAACTGGAGACTCGATCTTGAACAGCAGGTGAACAGCAGGTTGCCTCGGGAAGGCACTGGAACCAGACAGACTCAGACACCTGCTCACCACGCAGCATCTGAGGAAAACATGACACGACAGGGCAAAACAAACACAGCACGGTGAAATCTAGACAAGGAACCGACGGGGCAGAAACGAATAACAAGGAGAGAAATAGGGACTCTAATCAGGGAAAAGGATCGGAACAGGTGTGGGAAGGCTAAATGATGATTAGGGGAATAGGAACAGCTGGGAGCAGGAACAGAACGATAGAGAGAGAGAGAGAGCGAGAGAGGAGAGAGGGAGGGGGAGAGAGAGGGATAGAAAGAGGGAAAGAACCTAATAAGACCAGCAGAGGGAAACGAATAGAATGGGGAGCACAGGGACAAGACAAGATAATAAATGACAAAACATGACAGTACCCCCCACTCACCGAGCGCCTCCTGGCGCACTCGAGGAGGAATCCTGGCGGCAACGGAGGAAATCATCAATGAGTGAACGGTCCAGCACGTCCCGAGACGGAACCCAACTCCTCTCCTCAGGACCGTAACCCTCCCAATCCACTAAGTATTGGTGACCCCGTCCCCGAGAACGCATGTCCATGATCTTATGTACCTTGTAAATAGGTGCGCTCTCGACAAGGACGGGAGGGGGGAGGGAAGACGAACGGGAGTGCGAAGAAAGGGCTTGACACAGGAGACATGGAAGACAGGATGGACGCGACGAAGATGTCGCGGAAGAAGCAGTCGCACAGCGACAGGATTGACGACCTGGGAGACACGGAACGGACCAATGAACCGCGGAGTCAACTTACGAGAAGCTGTCGTAAGAGGAAGGTTGCGAGTGGAAAGCCACACTCTCTGGCCGCAACAATACCTTGGACTCTTAATCCTGCGTTTATTGGCGGCTCTCACAGTCTGTGTCCTGTAACGGCAAAGTGCAGACCTCACCCTCCTCCAGGTGCGCTCACAACGTTGGACAAACGCTTGAGCGGAGGGAACGCTGGACTCGGCAAGCTGGGATGAGAACAGAGGAGGCTGGTAACCCAGACTACTCTGAAACGGAGATAACCCGGTAGCAGACGAAGGAAGCGAATTGTGAGCGTATTCTGCCCAGGGGAGCTGTTCTGCCCAAGACGCAGGGTTTCTGAAAGAAAGGCTGCGTAGTATGCGACCAATCGTCTGATTGGCCCTCTCTGCTTGACCGTTAGACTGGGGATGAAACCCGGAAGAGAGACTGACGGACGCACCAATCAAACGACAGAACTCCCTCCAAAACTGTGACGTGAATTGCGGGCCTCTGTCTGAAACGGCGTCTAACGGGAGGCCATGAATTCTGAATACATTCTCGATAATGATTTGTGCCGTCTCCTTAGCGGAAGGAAGTTTAGCGAGGGGAATGAAATGTGCCGCCTTAGAGAACCTATCGACAACCGTAAGAATCACAGTCTTCCCCGCAGACAAAGGCAGACCGGTAATGAAGTCTAGGGCGATGTGAGACCATGGTCGAGAAGGAATGGGGAGCGGTCTGAGACGACCGGCAGGAGGAGAGTTACCCGACTTAGTCTGCGCGCAGTCCGAACAAGCAGCCACGAAACGGCGCGTGTCACGCTCCTGAGTCGGCCACCAAAAGCGCTGGCGAATAGACGCAAGAGTGCCTCGAACACCGGGATGACCAGCTAACTTGGCAGAGTGAGCCCACTGAAGAACAGCCAGACGAGTGGAAACAGGAACGAAAAGGAGGTTACTAGGACAAGCGCGCGGCGACGCAGTGTGCGTGAGTGCTTGCTTAACCTGTCTTTCAATTCCCCAGACTGTTAACCCGACAACACGCCCATAAGGAAGAATCCCCTCGGGATCAGTAGAAGCCACAGAAGAACTAAACAGACGGGATAAGGCATCAGGCTTGGTGTTCTTGCTACCCGGACGGTAAGAAATCACAAACTCGAAACGAGCGAAAAACAACGCCCAACGAGCTTGACGGGCATTAAGTCGTTTGGCAGAACGGATGTACTCAAGGTTCTTATGGTCTGTCCAAACGACAAAAGGAACGGTCGCCCCTCCAACCACTGTCGCCATTCGCCTAGGGCTAAGCGGATGGCGAGCAGTTCACGGTTACCCACATCATAGTTGCGCTCAGATGGCGACAGGCGATGAGAAAAATAAGCGCAAGGATGAACCTTATCGTCAGACTGGAAGCGCTGGGATAGAATGGCTCCCACGCCTACCTCTGAAGCGTCAACCTCGACAATGAATTGTCTAGTGACGTCAGGAGTAACGAGGATAGGAGCGGACGTAAAACGTTCTTTTAGAAGATCAAAAGCTCCCTGGGCGGAACCGGACCACTTAAAACACGTCTTGACAGAAGTAAGAGCTGTGAGAGGGGCAGCAACTTGACCGAAATTACGAATGAAACGCCGATAGAAATTAGCGAAACCTAAAAAACGCTGCAACTCGACACGTGACCTTGGAACGGGCCAATCACTGACAGCTTGGACCTTAGCGGAATCCATCTGAATGCCTTCAGCGGAAATAACGGAACCGAGAAAAGTAACGGAGGAGACATGAAAAGAGCACTTCTCAGCCTTTACGTAGAGACAATTCTCTAAAAGGCGTTGTAGAACACGTCGAACGTGCTGAACATGAATCTCGAGTGACGGAGAAAAAATCAGGATATCGTCAAGATAGACAAAAACAAAGATGTTCAGCATGTCTCTCAGAACATCATTAACTAATGCCTGAAAAACAGCTGGCGCATTGGCGAGACCGAACGGCAGAACCCGGTACTCAAAATGCCCTAACGGAGTGTTAAACGCCGTTTTCCACTCGTCCCCCTCTCTGATGCGCACGAGATGGTAAGCGTTACGAAGGTCCAACTTAGTAAAGCACCTGGCTCCCTGCAGAATCTCGAAGGCTGATGACATAAGGGGAAGCGGATAACGATTCTTAACCGTTATGTCATTCAGCCCTCGATAATCCACGCAGGGGCGCAGAGTACCCTCCTTCTTCTTAACAAAAAGAACCCCGCCCCGGCCGGAGAGGAAGAAGGCACTATGGTACCGGCGTCAAGAGACACAGACAAATAATCCTCGAGAGCCTTACGTTCGGGAGCCGACAGAGAGTATAGTCTACCCCGAGGAGGAGTGGTCCCCGGGAGGAGATCAATACTACAATCATACGACCGGTGAGGAGGAAGGGAGTTGGCTCGGGACCGACTGAAGACCGTGCGCAGATCATGATATTCCTCCGGCACTCCTGTCAAATCGCCAGGTTCCTCCTGAGAAGTAGGGACAGAAGAAACGGGAGGGATGGCAGACATTAAACACTTCACATGACAAGAAACGTTCCAGGATAGGATAGAATTACTAGACCAATTAATAGAAGGATTATGACATACTAGCCAGGGATGACCCAAAACAACAGGTGTAAACGGTGAACGAAAAATCAAAAAGAAATAGTCTCACTGTGGTTACCAGATACTGTGAGGGTTAAAGGTAGTGTCTCAAATCTGATACTGGGAAGATGACTACCATCTAAGGCGAACATGGGCGTAGGCTTCTCTAACTCTCTGAAAGGAATGTCATGTTTCCGAACCCATGCTTCGTCCATGAAACAACCCTCAGCCCCAGAGTCTATCAAGGCACTACATGTAGCACCCGAACCGGTCCAGCATAGATGGACCGACAAAGTAGTGCAGGATTTTGATGGAGAGACTTGAGTAGTTGCGCTCACCTGTAGCCCTCCGCTTACAGATGAGCTCTGGCTTTTACTGGACATGAATTAACAAAATGTCCAGCAACTCCGCAATAGAGGCACAGGCGGTTGGTGATCCTCCGTTCCCTCTCCTTAGTCGAGATGCGAATCCCTCCCAGCTGCATGGGCTCAGTCTCTGAGCCAGAGGAGGGAGATGGTTGCGATGCGGAGCAGGGAAACACCGTTGATGCGAGCTCTCTTCCACGAGCCCGGTGACGAAGATCTACCCGTCGTTCTATGCGGATGGCGAGAGCAATCAAAGAGTCCACATCTGAAGGAACCTCCCGGGAGAGAATCTCATCCTTAACCACTGCGTGGAGTCCCTCCAGAAAACGAGCGAGCAGCGCCGGCTCGTTCCACTCACTAGAGGCAGCAAGGGCACTGCGTTCATCCACCTCTGGCCTGCTCGCCTCCCTACCACTGAGGAAGTACAGCTCCCGCTCAGCCCAGTCAAAACTGTTCGCTGCCCTGGCCCCCCCAATGGTGGAACAAACTCCCTCACGACGCCAGGACAGCGGAGTCAATCACCACCTTCCGGAGACACCTGAAACCCCACCTCTTTAAGGAATACCTAGGATAGGTTAAGTAATCCCTCTCACCCCACCCCCCCTAAGTTTTAGATGCACTATTGTTAAGTGACTGTCCCACTGGATGTCATAAGGTGAATGCACCAATTTGTAAGTCGCTCTGGATAAGAGCGTCTGCTAAATGACTTAAATGTAAATGTAAATGTAAGAGTGCGAAACTCAATAGAATAATCCGTTATGGACCGTTCACCTTGGCATAAGGAAGCCAGGGCCCTAGAAGCCTCCCCTACCAAAAACTGAACGGTCAAAAACCCGAATCATCTCCTCTTTAAAGTTCTGGAACTTGTTAGAGCAATCAGCCCTTGCCTCCCAGATAGCTGTGCCCCATTCTCGAGCCCGGCCAGTAAGGAGTGAAATGACGTAAGCAACCCGAGCTCTCTCACTAGAGTATGTGTTGGGTTGGAGAGAGAACACAATCTCACACTGCGTGAGAAAGGAGCGGCACTCAGTGGGCTGCCCGGAGTAGCAAGGTGGGTTATTAACCCTAGGTTCTGGAGGCTCGGCAGGCCAGGAAGTAACAGGTGGCACGAGACGTAGACTCTGGAACTGTCCAGAGAGGTCGGAAACCTGAGCGGCCAGGTTCTCCACGGCATGGCGAGCAGCAGACAATTCCTGCTCGTGTCTGCCGAGCATGGCTCCTTGGATCTCGACGGCAGTGTAACGAGCGTCTGAAGTCGCTGGGTCCATTCCTTGGTCGGTTCCTTCTGTCATGCAGGTGAAAGAGGACCCAAAAGCGACTTGGCGAAAACAGAGTCTTTAATCCAGTAAAGTGAATACAATCAACAAAACACAACTTTCACTCGAAATGACGAGGACAAACTGGAGACTCGATCTTGAACAGCAGGTGAACAGCAGGTTGCCTCGGGAAGGCACTGGAACCAGACAGACTCAGACACCTGCTCACCACGCAGCATCTGAGGAAAACACGACACGACAGGGCGATACACAAACACAGCACGGTGAAATCTAGACAAGGAACCGACGGGGCAGAAACGAATAACAAGGAGAGAAATAGGGACTCTAATCAGGGAAAAGGATCGGGAACAGGTGTGGGAAGGCTAAATGATGATTAGGGGAATAGGAACAGCTGGGAGCAGGAACGGAACGATAGAGAGAAGAGAGAGCGAGAGAGTGAGAGAGGGAGGGGGAGAGAGAGGGATAGAAAGAGGGAAAGAACCTAATAAGACCAGCAGAGGGAAACGAATAGAATGGGGAGCACAGGGACAAGACAAGATAATAAATGACAAAACATGAC
>NW_025757278.1:0-5721 GCF_021184085.1 Oncorhynchus gorbuscha
TATTGTTGGGTCTCTACTGGCTCTATACCCTACCAGTTTATATTGTTGGGTCTCTACTGTCTCTATACTCTACCAGTTTATATTGTTGGGTCTCTACTGTCTCTCTACTCTACCAGTTTATATTGTTGGGTCTCTACTGTCTCTCCTCTCTACCAGTTTATGTTGTTGATCTCAGGCTCTCCTTCTACTAGTTTATATTGTTGGGTCTCTACAGGCTCTATAGTCAACCAATTTCTATTGTTTAGTCTCCAATGGCTCTTAAAGTCTACCAGTTTATATTGGTGGGTCTCTACTGGCTCTATGCCTACCGGGGTTTATATTGTTGGGTCTCTACTGGCTCTATACCCTACCAGTTTATATTGTTGGGTCTCTACTGTCTCTATACTCTACCAGTTTATATTGTTGGGTCTCTACTGGCTCTATAGTCTACCAGTTTATATTGTTGGGTCTCTACTGGCTCTATACCTACCAGTTTATATTGTTGGGTCTCTACTGTCTCTATACTCTACCAGTTTATATTGTTGGGTCTCTACTGGCTCTATACCCTACCAGTTTATATTGTTGGGTCTCTACTGGCTCTATACTCCTACCAGTTTATATTGTTGGGTCTCTACTGGCTCTCATACCCTACCAGTTTATATTGTTGGGTCTCTACTGTCTCTATACCCTACCAGTTTATATTGTTGGGTCTCTACTGGCTCTATACCCTACCAGTTTATATTGTTGGGTCTCTACTGTCTCTATACTCTACCAGTTTATATTGTTGGGTCTCTACTGTGCTCTATACTCTACCAGTTTATATTGTTGGGTCTCTACTGTCTCTATACTCTACCAGTTTATATTGTTGTCTTTCTCTATCCCAGTTTATATTGTTGGGTCTCTACTGGCTCTATACTCTACCAGTTTATATTGTTGGGTCTCTACTGTCTCTATACCCTACCAGTTTATATTGTTGGGTCTCTACTGTCTCTATACTCTACCAGTTTATATTGTTGGGTCTCTACTGTCTCTATACTCTACCAGTTTATATTGTTGGGTCTCTACTGTCTCTCTACTCTACCAGTTTATATTGTTGGGTCTCTACTGGCTCTATACCCTACCAGTTTATATTGTTGGGTCTCTACTGGCTCTATACCCTACCAGTTTATATTGTTGGGTCTCTACTGTCTCTCTACTCTACCAGTTTATATTGTTGGGTCTCTACTGGCTCTATACCCTACCAGTTTTTATTGTTGGGTCTCCACTAGTGCTCTATACCCTACCAGTTTATATTGTTGGGTCTCTACTGTCTCTCTTACTCTACCAGTTTATATTGTTGGGTCTCTACTGTCTCTCCTCTCTACTAGTTTATAATCTTGGGTCTCTACTGACTCTATACTCTACCAGTTTATATTGTTGGGTCTCTACTGGCTCTATACCCTACCAGTTTATATTGTTGGGTCTCTACTGTCTCTCTACTCTACCAGTTTATATTGTTGGGTCTCTACTGTCTCTCCTCTCTGCCCAGTTTATAATCTTGGGTCTCTACCGACTCTATACTTCTGAGTTTTCATTGTTGGGGTCTCTACTGGCTCTCTTACTTTGCAGTTTATATTGTTGAGGTCTCTACTGGCTTTCCTGCCACCAGTTTATAGTGGTGGTCCTGCCTCTGGCTCTATGCCACCACCAGTTTATATTGTTGGGTCTCTGCTGGCTCTATACCCTACCAGTTTATATTGTTGGAGTCTCTGCACATCTCTCTACTCTGCCAGGTTTGCATATTGTTGGGTCTCATGAAACTTATACCCTACCAGTTTATATTGTTGAATTCTCACCACTATCTCTCTCCTCACAGTTTGTGCTGTTTGGGTCTCTACTGGCTCCATACTTTTTGCAGTTTATATTGTTTGAGTCTCTGCATGCTCTATACTCTACCAGGTTTATATTGTTAGGTCTACATATTCTCCTTACTCTACCAGTTTATATTGTTGGGTCTCTACTGTCTCTATACTCTACCAGTTTATATTGTTGGGTCTCTACTGTCTCTATGCTCACCAGTTTATATTGTTGGGTCTCTACTGTCTCTCTACTCTGCCTGATTTATATTGTTGGGTCTCTACTGGCTCTATACCCTACCAGTTTATATTGTTGGAGTCTCTACTGGCTCTATACCCTACCAGTTTATATTGTTGGGTCTCTACTGTCTCTCCTCTCTACCAGTTTATATTGTTGGGTCTCTACTGGCTCTATACCTACAGTTTTTATTGTTGGGTCTCCACAGACTCTATACCCTACCAGTTTATATTGTTTTGGGTCTCTACTGTCTCTCTACTCTACCAGTTTATATTGTTGGGTCTCTACTGTCTCTCTCTCTACTAGTTTATAATCTTGGGTCTCTACTGACTCTATACTCTACCAGTTTATATTGTTGGGTCTCTACTGGCTCTATACCCTACCAGTTTATATTGTTGGGTCTCTACTGTCTCTCTACTCTGCCAGTTTATATTGTTGGGTCTCTACTGTCTCTCCCTCTCTACTAGTTTATAATCTTGGAGTCTCTACTGACTCCTATACTCTACCAGTTTATATTGTTGGGTCTCTACTGGCTCTATACCCTACCAGTTTATATTGTTGGGTCTCTACTGGCTCTATACCCTGCCAGTTTTACCTTGTTGTTGGGTCTCTACTGTCTCTCCTCTCTACCAGTTTATATTGTTGGGTCTCTACTGGCTCTATACCCTACCAGTTTTTATTGTTGGGTCTCCACAGGCTCTATACCCTACCAGTTTATATTGTTGGGTCTCTACTGTCTCTCTACTCTACCAGTTTATATTGTTGGGTCTCTACTGTCTCTCCTCTCTGGTTTATAATCTTGGGTCTCTACTGACTCTATATACCAGAGTTTATATTGTTGGGTCTCTACTGGCTCTATACCCTACCAGTTTATATTGTTGAGGTCTCTACTGTCTTGGGTCTCTACTCTCCTCTACCAGTTTATATTGTTGAGTCTATCTACTGTCTCTATATACCAGTTTATATTGTTGGGTCTCTACTGTCTCTATACTCTGCCAGTTTATATTGTTGGGTCTCTACTGTCTCTATGCTCTACCAGTTTATATTGTTGGGTCTCTACTGTCTCTATCTCTACCAAGCACTGGTTTATACCATTATTGCTGGGTCTCTACTGCTCTCTACTCTACCAGTTTATATTGTTGGGTCTCTACTGGCTCATACCCTACCAGTTTATATTGTTGGGTCTCTACTGTCTCTATACCCTACCAGTTTATATTGGGTTGGGTCTACTGGCTCTATACTCTACCAGTTTATATTGTTGGTCTCTACTGGCTCCATACCCTACCAGTTTTTATTGTTGGGTCTCCACAGGATCTATACCCTACCAGTTTATATTGTTGGGTCTCTACTGTGTCTCTCTACTCTACCAGTTTATATTGTTGGGTCTCTACTGTCTCTCTACTCTACTAGTTTATAATCTTGGGTCTCTACTGACTCTATACTCTACCAGTTTATATTGTTGGGTCTCTACGGGCCTATACCCTACCAGTTTATATTGTTGGGTCTCTACTGTCTCTAAAGTCTACCAGTTTATATTGTTGGGTCTCTACTGTCTCTCCTCTCTACTAGTTTATAATCTTGGGTCTCTACTGACTCTATACTCTACCAGTTTATATTTTGGGTCTCTACTGGCTCTATACCCTACCAGTTTATATTGTTGGGTCTCTACTGTCTCTCTACTCTACCAGTTTATATTGTTGTCTCTACTGGCTCTATACCCTACCAGTTTATATTGTTGGGTCTCTACTGTCTCTCTACTCTACCAGTTTATATTGTTGGGTCTCTACTGGCTCTATACCCTACCAGTTTATATTGTTGAGTCTCTACTGTCTCTCTACTCTACCAGTTTATGTTGGGTCTCTACTGTCTCTCTGCTCTACCAGTTTATGTTGTTGGGTCTCTGCTGGCTCTATACCCTACCAGTTTATATTGTTGGGTCTCTACTGTCTCTCTACTCTACCAGTTTGTTGGGTCTCTACTGTCTCTCCCTCTCTACTAGTTTATAATCTTGGGTCTCTACTGACTCTATGCTCTACCAGTTTATATTGTTGGGTCTCTACTGTCTCTATACTCTACCAGTTTATATTGTTGGTCTCTACTGGCTCTATACTCTACCAGTTTATATTGTTGGAGTCTCTACTGGCTCTATACCCTACCAGTTTATATTGTTGGGTCTCTGTCTCTACTCTGCAGTTTTATATTGTTGGGTCTCTACTGGCTATACCTACCAGTTTATATTGTTGGGTCTCTACTGTCTCTCTACTCTACCAGTTTATATTGTTGGGTCTCTACTGTCTCTCTACTCTACCAGTTTATATTGTTGGGTCTCTACTGGCTCTATACCCTACCAGTTTATATTGTTGGGTCTCTACTGTCTCTCTACTCTACCAGTTTATATTGTTGGGTCTCTACTGTCTCTCTACTCTACCAGTTTATATTGTTGGGTCTCTACTGTCTCTCTACTCTACCAGTTTATATAGTTGGGTCTCTACTGTCTCTCCTCTCTACTAGTTTATAATCTTGGGTCTCTACTGACTCTATACTCTACCAGTTTATATTGTTGGGTCTCTACTGGCTCTATACCCTACCAGTTTATATTGTTGGGTCTCTACTGTCTCTCTACTCTACCAGTTTATATTATTGTCTTTCTACTATTCCAGTTTATATTGCTGGGTCTCTACTGTCTCTCTACTCTACCAGTTTATATTGTTGGGTCTCTACTGGCTCTATACCCTACCAATTTATATTGTTGGGTCTCTACTGTCTCTCTACTCTACCAGTTTATATTGTTGGGTCTCTACTGTCTCTCTACTCTACCAGTTTATAATGTTGGGTCTCTACTGTCTCTCTACTCTACCAGTTTATATAGTTGGGTCTCTACTGTCTCTCCTCTCTACTAGTTTATAATCTTGGGTCTCTACTGACTCTATACTCTACCAGTTTATATTCTTGGGTCTCTGCTGTCTCTCTACTCTATCAGTTTATGTTGTTGGGTCTCTACTGTCTCTCTACTATACCAGTTTATATTATTGTCTCTCTACTCTACCAGTTTATGTTGTTGGGTCTCTACTGTCTCTCTACTCTACCAGTTTATATTATTGTCTCTCTACTCTACCAGTTTATATTGTTGGGTCTCTACTGTCTCTCTACTCTACCAGTTTATATTGTTGCGTCTCTACTGTCTCTCCTCTCTACTAGTTTATAATCTTGGGTCTCTACTGACTCTATACTCTACCAGTTTATATTGTTGGGTCTCTACTGGCTCTATACCCTACCAGTTTATATTGTTGGGTCTCTACTGTCTCTATACCCTACCAGTTTATATTGTTGGGTCTCTACTGTCTCTCTACTCTACCAGTTTATATTGTTGGGTCTCTACTGGCTCTATACCCTACCAGTTTATATTGTTGGGTCTCCACAGGCTCTATACCCTACCAGTTTATATTGTTGCGTCTCTACTGTCTCTATACTCTACCAGTTTATATTGTTGGGTCTCTACTGTCTCTCTACTCTACCAGTTTATATTGTTGGGTCTCTACTGTCTCTCTACTCTACCAGTTTATATTGTTGGGTCTCTACTGTCTCTCTACTCTACCAGTTTATATTGTTGCGTCTCTACTGTCTCTATACTCTACCAGTTTATATTGTTGGGTCTCTACTGTCTCTATA
>NW_025757279.1:0-5721 GCF_021184085.1 Oncorhynchus gorbuscha
TCTGCATCAGGACATCAATAAACTGCTCCCTAACATTATAAACCTGCATCAGGACATCAATAAACTGCTCCCTAACATTATAAACCTGCATCAGGACATCAATAATCTGCTCCCTAACATTATAAACCTGCATCAGGACATCAATAAGGTGCTCCCTAACATTATAAACCTGCATCAGGACATCAATAACCTGCATCAGGACATCATATAACCAGCATCAGGACATCAATAATCTGCTCCCTAACATTATAAACCTGCATCAGGACATCAATAATCTGCTCCCTAACATTATAAACCTGCATCAGGACATCAATAATCTGCTCCCTAACATTATAAACCTGCATCAGGACATCAATAATCTGCTCCCTAACATTATAAACCTGCATCAGGACATCAATAACCTGCTCCCTAACATTATAAACCTGCATCAGGACATCAATAAGCTGCTCCCTAACATTATAAACCTGCATCAGGACATCAATAAGCTGCTCCCTAACATTATAAACCTGCATCAGGACATCAATAAGCTGCTCCCTAACATTATAAACCTGCATCAGGACATCAATAATCTGCTCCCTAACATTATAAACCTGCATCAGGACATCAATAATCTGCTCCCTAACATTATAAACCTGCATCAGGACATCAATAAGCTGCTCCCTAACATTATAAACCTGCATCAGGACATCCCGTCTATTGTAGTTCATTATGAAGGGCAGCTCAGAACACCAGAAGATGGATTTTAACCTCTTGATCTTAGCCATCCTGGATCCGGGATCGTGACTACACCCTCAGGCTCATTACCATAACGCAACGTTAACGATTTCTAAAAATCGCAAATGAAATGAAATAAATATGCCTGCTCTTAAGCTTAGCCTTTTCTTAACAACACTGTCATCTCAGATTTTCAAAATATGCTTTTGAACTGATTGAGTCTCTACTTGACACCAAAAAACACCCCATAATATCTGTCCCTCTGCCCTCCCTAAATTGTGGCATTGAACGGTTCAGCAAACTGTTATCCCTCTAACTGGCTACCAGACTGTTATCCCTCTAACTGGCTACCAGACTGTTATCCCTCTAACTGGCTACCAGACTGTTATCCCTCTAACTGGCTACCAGACTGTTATCCCTCTAACTGGCTACCAGACTGTTATCCCTCTAACTGGCTACCAGACTGTTATCCCTCTAACTGGCTACCAGACTGTTATCCCTCTAACTGGCTACCAGACTGTTATCCCTCTAACTGGCTACCAGACTGTTATCCCTCTAACTGGCTACCAGACTGTTATCCCTCTAACTGGCTACCAGACTGTTATCCCTCTAACTGGCTAGCAGACTGTTATCCCTCTAACTGGCTACCAGACTGTTATCCCTCTAACTGGCTACCAGACTGTTATCCCTCTAACTGGCTACCAGACTGTTATCCCTCTAACTGGCTACCAGACTGTTATCCCTCTAACTGGCTACCAGACTGTTATCCCTCTAACTGGCTACCAGACTGTTATCCCTCTAACTGGCTACCAGACTGTTATCCCTCTAACTGGCTACCAGACTGTTATCCCTCTAACTGGCTACCAGACTGTTATCCCTCTTAACTGGCTACCAGACTGTTATCCCTCTTAACTGGCTACCAGACTGTTATCCCTCTAACTGGCTACCAGACTGTTATCCCTCTAACTGGCTACCAGACTGTTATCCCTCTTAACTGGCTACCAGACTGTTATCCCTCTTAACTGGCTACCAGACTGTTATCCCTCTAACTGGCTACCAGACTGTTATCCCTCTAACTGGCTACCAGACTGTTATCCCTCTAACTGGCTACCAGACTGTTATCCCTCTAACTGGCTACCAGACTGTTATCCCTCTAACTGGCTACCAGACTGTTATCCCTCTAACTGGCTACCAGACTGTTATCCTCTAACTGGCTACCAGACTGTTATCCCTCTAACTGGCTACCAGACTGTTATCCCTCTAACTGGCTACCAGACTGTTATCCCTCTAACTGGCTACCAGACTGTTATCCCTCTAACTGGCTACCAGACTGTTATCCCTCTAACTGGCTACCAGACTGTTATCCCTCTAACTGGCTACCAGACTGTTATCCCTCTAACTGGCTACCAGACTGTTATCCCTCTAACTGGCTACCAGACTGTTATCCCTCTAACTGGCTACCAGACTGTTATCCTCTAACTGGCTACCAGACTGTTATCCCTCTAACTGGCTACCAGACTGTTATCCCTCTAACTGGCTACCAGACTGTTATCCCTCTAACTGGCTACCAGACTGTTATCCCTCTAACTGGCTACCAGACTGTTATCCCTCTAACTGGCTACCAGACTGTTATCCCTCTAACTGGCTACCAGACTGTTATCCCTCTAACTGGCTACCAGACTGTTATCCCTCTAACTGGCTACCAGACTGTTATCCCTCTAACTGGCTACCAGACTGTTATCCCTCTAACTGGCTACCAGACTGTTATCCCTCTAACTGGCTACCAGACTGTTATCCCTCTAACTGGCTACCAGACTAGCTCAGTTGGTAGAGCATGGCGCTTGTAACGCCAGGGTAGTGGGTTCGATCCCCGGTACCACCCATACGTAGAATGTATGCACACATGACTGTAAGTCGCTTTGGATAAAAGAGTCTCCTAAATGGCATATATTATTATTATTATATTATCCCTCTAACTGACTACCAGACTATTGCAGCTCTGTGGGTGAAACATTTAACAGTTTTGATAACTTTTGGAAACAAAACACATTTTATAAGTAGGATGGGATCCACCCAAATCATGTGGGATCCTGGATCCTTTCACAGCGTTATAAGGCTGTGTTGAGACAGTGACTTATCAATGACCATTAGCTCAGCTAATCTCTACCATTGTGTTGCTGAGTCATCATTAATGCTTTAGCTAATGTACATTATCTCAGGGACGTTGGGAGACACAATATAAGAAACCCAATTTACCTCCCATTAACTGTCCTGAATGCCTCTGCTGATCCTACAGCTGTTGTCTGCTGTAATCATTTAACCTATGAACCAGAGTTACACTGTTAGCACTGAGGTGGTGTGCCCTAGTAGGAAGACCACTGAGGAGGTGTGTCCTAGTAGGAAGACCACTGAGGAGGTGTGTCCTAGCAGGAAGACCACTGTTAACACTGAGGAGGTGTGCCCTAGCAGGAAGACCACTGTTAACACTGAGGAGGTGTGCCCTAGCAGGAAGACCACTGTTAACACTGAGGAGGTGTGCCCTAGCAGGAAGACCACTGTTAACACTGAGCCAGTGTGCCCTAGCAGGAAGACCACTGAGCCGGTGTGCCCTAGCAGGAAGACCACTGTTAGCACTGAGCCAGTGTGCCCTAGCAGGAAGACCACTGAGCCAGTGTGCCCTAGCAGGAAGACCACTGAGCCAGTGTGCCCTAGCAGGAAGACCACAGTTAGCACTGAGCCAGTGTGCCCTAGTAGGAAGACCACTGAGCCGGTGTGCCGTAGCAAAAAAAAATTGCAATTGTGTTAGAACAGGGCAGTACGGCTGGCCCTTGGATGTACACAGAGAGCTAATATTTAGATTTACGAATGTCAATCTCTCCTCAAAATGTTAAAGATACACCTGATGGAACACACATAACGATACCTGGATGTTGTTTTGTAGATATTATATATTATAGATCATGTATTGTAGATTTGTGGTAGTAGTGGTCTGAGGGAACACCCATAACGATACCTGGATGTTGTTTTGTAGATATTATATATTATAGATCATGTATTGTAGATTTGTGGTAGTAGTGGTCTGAGGGAACACCCATAACGATACCTGGATGTTGTTTTGTAGATATTATATATTATAGATCATGTATTGTAGATTTGTGGTAGTAGTGGTCTGGGGAACACCCATAACGATACCTGGATGTTGTTTTGTAGATATTATATATTATAGATCATGTATTGTAGATTTGTGGTAGTAGTGGTCTGAGGGAACACCCATAACGATACCTGGATGTTGTTTTGTAGATATTATATATTATAGATCATGTATTGTAGATTTGTGGTAGTAGTGGTCTGAGGGAACACCCATAACGATACCTGGATGTTGTTTTGTAGATATTATATATTATAGATCATGTATTGTAGATTTGTGGTAGTAGTGGTCTGAGGGAACACAATGTATTGTGACATGTCATGTAGTATTTTCAATTGTATTTAATTAATGTTGCTGGACCCCAGGAAGAGTAGCTGCTGCCTTGGCAGGAACTAATGGGGATCCATAATAAACCCCAGGAAGAGTAGCTGCTGCCTTGGCAGGAACTAATGGGGATCCATAATAAACCCCAGGAAGAGTAGCTGCTGCCATGGCAGGAACTAATGGGTATCCATAATAAACCCCAGGAAGAGTAGCTGCTGCCTTGGCAGGAACTAATGGGTATCCATAATAAACCCCAGGAAGAGTAGCTGCTGCCATGGCAGGAACTAATGGGGATCCATAATAAACCCCAGGAAGAGTAGCTGCTGCCTTGGCAGGAACTAATGGGGATCCATAATAAATACAATAGGATATATGAATTAGTGTGATGGAGATGTGTGTGTGTGCTGCCTGTTGATGTTGTTGGGTTTGATGGCATTTTAACGTGTGTGTGTGTGTATTAATAATGTGTGTGTGTATTAATGTGTGTGTTAGGTGAGCCCGGTCCCATGCCACCGTCGAGGCCTTTCTCCTGTAAGCGTGTCTGTGGTCGAACTCTGACCTGTGGTAACCATAGCTGCACCAAGGACTGTCACCGTAGTCACCGCGACAACCAACAAACTACAGGTACGTAGACAGAGGGGTTTGTGTGTCTCTCCTTCTCTCCCTCGTCTCCTTTTCTCTCCTTCTCTCCTCTCGTCTCCTCTCTCCTTCTCTCCCCTCGTCTCCTTCTCTTCCCCTCGTCTCCTTCTCTTCCCCCTCCCCTCCTTCTCTTCCCCCTCCCTCGTCTCCTTCTCACCTTCTCTCCCGCTCGTCTCCTTCCCCTCCCCTCGTCTCCTTCTCTCCCTCCCTCATCTCCCTTCTCTCCCCTCGTCTCCTTCTCTCTCTCTCCCCTCGTCTCTTTCTCTCTCCCCTGCGTCTCTTTCTCTCCCCTTCGTCTCTTTCTCTCCCCTCGTCTCTTTCTCTCCCCCTCGTCTCTTTCTCTCCCCCTACGTCTCTTTCTCTCCCCCTCGTCTCTTTCTCTCCCCTCGTCTCTTTCTCTCCCCCTCGTCTCTTTCTCTCCCTCGTCTCTTTCTGGCCCCTCGTCTCTTTCTCCCCCTCGTCTCTTTCTCTCCCCCTCGTCTCTTTCTCCCCCTCGTCTCTTTCTCTCCCCTCGTCTCTTTCTCTCCCCTCGCTCTCTTTCTCTCCCCTCGTCTCTTTCTCTCCCCTCGTCTCTTTCTCTCCCCTCGTCTCTTTCTCTCCCCCTCGTCTCTTTCTCTCCCCCTCGTCTCTTTCTCTCCCCCTCGTCTCTTCTCTCTCCCCTCGTCTCTCTCTCTCCCCCTCGTCTCTCTCTCTCCCCCTCGTCTCCTTCTCTCCCCCCTCGTCTCTTTCTCCCCCTCGTCTCTTTCTCTCCCTCGTCTCTTTCTCTCGCCTCTCTCTTCTCTCCCCCTCGTCTCTCTCGTCTCTCCCTCGTCTCTTTCTCTCCCCCTCGTCTCTTTCTCTCCCCCTCGTCTCTTTCTCTCCCCTCGTCTCTTTCTCTCCCCCTCGTCTCTCTCTCT
>NW_025757280.1:0-5720 GCF_021184085.1 Oncorhynchus gorbuscha
GATAGAGAGACAGAGAGAGAGAATGAGAGGATAGAGAGACAGAGAGAGAGAGAAGGAGAGGATAGAGAGACAGAGAGAGAGAAGGAGAGGATAGAGATGTCATGTTTTGTCTTATATTGTCTTGTCATTTTGCTTTTCCCTCTGTTCGTTTTCCCCTGCTGGTCTTTTTAGGTTCGTTCCCCTTTTTCTCTCTCCCTTCCTCTCTCTCTTCTCTCTATCGTTCCGTTCCTGCTCCCAGCTGTTCCTATTCCCCTAATCAATCATTTAGTCTTCCCACACCTGTTCCGTATCTTTTCCCTGATTAGAGTCCCTATTTCTCCCTTGTTTTCCGTTTCTGCCCTGTCGGATCCTTGTCTATTGTTCACCGTGCTGTGTCTGTGTATCGCCCTGTCGTGTCGTGTTTCCCTCAGATGCTGCGTGGTGAGCAGGTGTCTGAGTCTGCTACGTTCAAGTGCCTTCCCGAGGCAACCTGCAGTTCTTGATCAAGTCTCCAGTCTGTTCTCGTCATTACGAGTGGAATTGTGCTTTATGATTGTATATTTACTTTACTGGATTAAAGACTCTGTTTTCGCCAAGTCGCTTTTGGGTCCTCATTCACCTCCATAACAGAAGGATCCGACCAAGAATGGACCCAGCGACTATGGATTCTCTCTACTCTACTCTCGAGTTGCAGGGAGCGATGCTCGGCAGACACGAGCAGGAATTGTCTGCTGCTCGGCATGCCGTTGAGACCCTGGCCGCTCAGGTCTCCGAACTCTCAGGACAGTATCAGAGTCTTCGTCCTCGTGCCACCAGCTACTTCCGGGTCTTCCGAGCCTCCGGAACCTAGGGTTAATAACCCACCATGTTATTCTGGGCAGCCCACTGAGTGCCGCTCCTTTCTCACCCAGTGTGATATAGTGTTCTCTCTCCAACCCAACACATACTCAAGAGAGAGAGCTCGGATTGCCTACGTCATATCACTCCTTACTGGTCGGGCTCGGCAGTGGGGCACAGCTATCTGGGAGGCAAGCGCTGAGTGTACTAACAATTATCTGAACTTTAAAGAGGAGATGATAAGGGTTTTTGATCGCTCAGTTTTTGGGAAAGAAGCTTCCTGGTCCCTGTCTTCCCTATGTCAAGGTAATCGATCCATAACGGATTACTCTATAGAGTTTCGCACTCTTGCTGCCTCCAGTAACTGGAACGAGCAGGCGTTGCTCGCTCGTTTTCTGGAGGGACTCCACGCTAAGGTTAAGGATGAGATTCCTCTCGGGAGGTTCCATCCAGCGTGGATTCTTTGATTGAACTCGCTATTCGCATTGAACGACGGGTAGATCTTCGTCACCGAGCTCATAGAAGAGAGCTCGCGTTAACTGTGTCTCCCCTCTCTCCGACACTACCATCTTTCCCCACTGACTCAGGTGTTGAGCCCATGCAGCTGGGGGGTATTCGCATTTCGACTAAGGAGAGGGAACGGAGAATCACCAACCGCCTCTGTCTCTATTGCGGTTCCGCTGGTCATTTTGTCATTTCATGTCCAGTTAAAGGCCAGAGCTCATCAGTAAGCGGAGGGCGACTGATAAGCGCTACTAGACGGTCCTCTCCGTCAAGTACCTGTACTACCTTACCGGTCCATCTACGCTGGACCGGATCGGCAGCTTCCTGCAGTGCATTAATAGACTCTGGGGCGGAGGGCTGTTTTATGGACGAAGCCTGGGCTCGGGAACATGACATTCCTCTCAGACAGTTAGGGGAGCCCACGGTCATGTTTGCCTTGGATGGTAGTCCTCTCCCCAGTATATTATATGAAACACTACCTTTAACCCTCACTGTATCTGGTAACCATAGTGAGACCATTTCTTTTTTGATTTTTTGTTCACCTTTTACACCTGTTGTTTTGGGTCATCCCTGGCTAGTGTGTCATAATCCTTCTTTTGATTGGTCTAGTAATTCTATCCTTTCCTGGAACGTTTCTTGTCATGTGAAGTGTTTAATGTCTGCTATTTCTCCTGTTTGTTCTGTCCCCTCTTCTCAGGAGGAACCTGGTGATTTGACAGGAGTGCCGGAGGAATATCATGGTCTGCGCACGGTCTTCAGTCGGTCCAGAACCAACTCCCTTCCTCCTCACCGGTCGTATGATTGTTGTCCTGATCTCTTCAAGAAGCGTTTTGCATCCGCTCCTATCCTTGTTGCACCTGACGTCACTAAACCGTTTATTGTTGAGGTTGACGCTGTCGGGGTGGGCGTGGGAGCCATTCTGTCCCAGCGCTCCGATACTGACGATGGGGTCCACCCTTGTGCGTATTTTTCTCATCGCCTGTCACCGTCGGAACGTAACTATGATGTGGCTAACCGCGAACTGCTCGCCATCCGTTTAGCCCTAGGCAAATGGCGACAGTGGTTGGAGGGGGCGACCGTTCCTTTTGTCGTTTGGACTGACCAAAAGAACCTTGAGTACATCCGTTCTGCCAAACGACTGAATGCGCGTCATGCTCGTTGGGCGTTGTTTTTCGCTCGTTTCGAATTCGTTATTTCTTATTGCCCGGGTACTAAGAACACCAAGCCTCATGCTTTATCCCGTCTCTTTAGTTCTTCTGTGGTTTCTACCGATCCCGAGGGGATCCTTCCTGTTGGGCGTGTTGTCGGCTTGACTGTCTGGGGAATTGAGAGACAGGTTAAGCAAGCACTCACGCACACTGCGTCGCGCGCGCTTGCCCTAGTAACCTTCTTTTCGTTCCTGTTTCTACTCGTCTGGCTGTTCTTCAGTGGGCTCACTCTATAAT
The DNA here is from genome assembly GCF_021184085.1 of Oncorhynchus gorbuscha. Lineage (NCBI taxonomy): Eukaryota > Metazoa > Chordata > Actinopteri > Salmoniformes > Salmonidae > Oncorhynchus > Oncorhynchus gorbuscha. Next base: position 2,766 of record NW_025757280.1, read on the forward strand.
ATAATAATAATAATATATGCCATTTAGCAGACGCTTTTATCCAAAGCGACTTACAGTCATGTGTGCATACATTCTACGTATGGGTGGTCCCGGGGATCGAACCCACTACCCTGGCGTTACAAGCGCCATGCTCTACCAACTGAGCTACAGAAGGACCAAGTTAGCTGGCCATCCTGGCGTTCGGGGTACGCTTGCTTCTATTCGCCAGCGGTTTTGGTGGCCTACTCAGGAACGTGAAACGCGCCATTTCGTGGATGCGTGTTCGGACTGCGCGCAGAAGAAGTCTGGTAATTTTTTTTTCTGCTTCTGCTCCTGGTCTTGCTGGGTTTCAGTCTGTTCCCTGCCATCGCATCTCTCCTGTTCTTGTTCCTGCTCTTGCTGTGTCTCAGTCTGTCCCTAGTTGTTACTTCTGGCCTGTTTGGTCCTGTTTGCTCTAAAGCTTTCAGTTTCTAATTGTCTCATTTTTTTTTTTTTAGAGTAGTAACTTAGTTTCCCCTTTTTTTTCGTTTTTTCCACGGTCCTGAGAAGAGGAGTTGGGTTCTTCTCGACGTGCTGGACCGTTTGTGATCTATGATTTCCTCCGTTGCCGCCAGTGTTCTTCCTCGAGAGCGCCAGGAGGCGCCGGTGAGTGGGGGTACTGTCATGTTTTGTCTTATATTGTCTTGTCATTTTGCTTTTCCTCTGTTCGTTTTTCCTGCTGGTCTTTTTAGGTTCATTCCCCTTTTTCTCTCTCCCTTCCTCTCTCTCTTCTCTCTCTATCGTTCCGTTCCTGCTCCCAGCTGTTCCTATTCCCCTAATCAATCATTTAGTCTTCCCACACCTGTTCCCTATCTTTTTCCCTGATTAGAGTCCCTATTTCTCCCCTTGTTTTCCGTTTCTGCCCTGTCGGATCCTTGTCTATTGTTCACCGTGCTGTGTCTGTGTATCGCCCTGTCGTGTCGTGTTTCCCTCAGATGCTGCGTGGTGAGCAGGTGTCTGAGTCTGCTACGTTCAAGTGCCTTCCCGAGGCAACCTGCAGTTCAGGATCGAGTCTCCAGTCTGTTCTCGTCATTACGAGTGGAATTGTGCTTTATGATTGTATATTTACTTTACTGGATTAAAGACTCTGTTTTCGCCAAGTCGCTTTCGGGTCCTCATTCACCTGCATAACAAGAGAGACAGAGAGAGAAGGAGAGGATAGAGAGACAGAGAGAGAGAAGGAGAGGCTGTTTCTTTGTGAACGTTCCATATGAAGCACGGCAGAGAAGAAAGGGAGGATTACCTCAGGTTTGGCAGTAACATGAATCCACTCAGCGTTTGCATGTCTCAGTGTCTCACCACATTTTTTGAATAGATTCAAATGGACTCAGCCAACTGCCAATCCGACCGGTCGTCACTATCTGGCCAAGTTACAAAGTCAGAAACCCTGCCTATTCCTACAATTTCTCTTCATAAAATCCGATTTGAAACCTAACCTTAACAACACTCCTCACCGTATGCCCAACCCTAACCTTAAAATAGGGTTTCCATAAATTTTACGATACAGACAATATTTTACTGCATCTTGGTCATCTAGGCCACCCACCCAAGCTTCAACTACCGATCTGTGTGGGACACTCAGTGACCTGCTGTATGCATGGCCCCTCCTCTCCTATCTTCAGCCAATCAAATCACATTTTATTTTTCAAATGCGCCAAATACAACAGGTGTAGACTTTACCATGAAATGCTTCCTGACAGTATGAGCCCTTTACCTACGATGAGTTAAGAAGAAACATATGTAGAGTATGAGCCCTTTACCTACGATGAGTTAAGAAGAAACATATGGACAGTATGAGCCCTTTACCTACGATGAGTTAAGAAGAAACATATGTAGAGTATGAGCCCTTTACCTACGATGAGTTAAGAAGAAACATATGTAGAGTATGAGCCCTTTACCTACGATGAGTTAAGAAAGAAACATATGTAGAGTATGAGCCCTTTACCTACGATGAGTTAAGAAGAAACATATGTAGAGTATGAGCCCTTTACCTACGATGAGTTAAGAAGAAACATATGGACAGTATGAGCCCCTTACCTACGATGAGTTAATAAGAAACAGTAACACAATAAAATAGCAAGAGAGAGAGAAAAGAGAGAGATAAGCAGGTTTTACAATCTATATTTATGTTTATGTTTATTTTCAACACTGTATATAGACATAATATGACATTTGAAATGTCTTTTATTATTTTGGAACTTTTGTAAGTGTAATGTTTACAGTTAATTTTTTTTATTGTTTATTTCACATTTGTATGTTATCTACTTCACTAGCTTTGACAACGTTAACATATGTTCCCCAGGCCAATAAAGCCCCTTTGTCACGATCGTCATAATAACATATGTTCCCCAGGCCAATAAAGCCCCTTTGTCACGATCGTCATAATAACATATGTTCCCAGGCCAATAAAGCCCTTTGTCACGATCGTCATAATAACATATGTTCCCCAGGCCAATAAAGCCCCTTTGTCACGATCGTCATAATAACATATGTTCCCCAGGCCAATAAAGCCCCTTTGTCACGATCGTCATAATAACATATGTTCCCCAGGCCAATAAAGCCCCTTTGTCACGATCGTCATAATAACATATGTTCCCCAGGCCAATAAAGCCCCTTTGTCACGATCGTCATAATAACATATGTTCCCCAGGCCAATAAAAGCCCCTTTGTCACGATCGTCATAATAACATATGTTCCCCAGGCCAATAAAGCCCCTTTGTCACGATCGTCATAATAACATATGTTCCCCAGGCCAATAAAGCCCCTTTGTCACGATCGTCATAATAACATATGTTCCCCAGGCCAATAAAGCCCTTTGTCACGATCGTCATAATAACATATGTTCCCCAGGCCAATAAAGCCCCTTTGTCACGATCGTCATAATAACATATGTTCCCCAGGCCAATAAAGCCCCTTTGTCACGATCGAGTCATAATA
>NW_025757281.1:0-5720 GCF_021184085.1 Oncorhynchus gorbuscha
CTTGATGCCTTGATAAGCTCCTTTCCTGAGGACGGCTCACCTCTCACAGTTCTGGGCGACTTTAACCTCCCCACGTCTACCTTTGACTCATTCCTCTCTGCCTCCTTCTTTCCCTCCTCTCCTCTTTTGACCTCACCCTCTCACCTTCCCCCTACTCACAAGGCAGGCAATACGCTCGACCTCATCTTTACTAGATGCTGTTCTTCCACTAACCTCATTGCAACTCCTCCAAGTCTCCGACCACTACCTTGTATCCTTTTCCCTCTCGCTCTCATCCAACACTTCCCACACTGCCCCTACTCGGATGGTATCGCGCCGTCCCAACCTTCGCTCTCTCTCCCCCCTTCTACTCTCTCCTCTTCCATCCTATCATCTCTTCCTCTGCTCAAACCTTCTCCAACCTATCTCCTGATTCTGCCTCCTCAACCCTCCTCTCCTCCCTTTCTGCATCCTTTGACTCTCTATGTCCCCTATCTTCCAGGCCGGCTCGGTCCTCCCCTCCCGCTCCGTGGCTCGATGACTCATTGCGAGCTCACAGAACAGGGCTCCGGGCAGCCGAGCGGAAATGGAGGAAAACTCGCCTCCCTGCGGACCTGGCATCCTTTCACTCCCTCCTCTCTACATTTTCCTCCTCTGTCTCTGCTGCTAAAGCCACTTTCTACCACTCTAAATTCCAAGCATCTGCCTCTAACCCTAGGAAGCTCTTTGCCACCTTCTCCTCCCTCCTGAAGGTTCTGCTCACACTGCCCTACCCTGTGCTCTGACCTCTTTCTCCCCTCTCTCCAGATGAAATCTCATAGGTCTAGACGGCCGGGCCATCCAACAACTGCCCGCTTGACCCTATCCCCTCCCTTTCTCCAGACCATTTCCGAGACCTTTCTCCTTACCACCCAACAACTCATCCCTGACCTCTGGCTCACGCCCTTCCGTCTTCAAGAGAGCGAGAGTTGCACCCTTCTGAAAAAAACCTACACTCGATCCTCCGATGTCAACAACTACAGACCAGATCCTTCTTTCTTTTCTCTCCAAACTCTTGAACGTGCTGCCCTATAATAGCCTTCTCCGCTATCTCTCTGAATGACCTTCTTGATCCAAATCAGTCAGGTTTCAAGAGTCATTCAACTGAGACTGCTCTTCTGTATCACGGAGGCGCTCCGCACTGCTAAAGCTAACTCTCTCCTCTGCTCTCATCCTCTAGACCTATCGGCTGCCTTCGATACTGTGAACCATCAGATCTCCTTCCACTCCTCTCCGAGTTGGCATCTCTCCCGCGCGCCCACGCTTGATTATGCGGCCTCACTGACAGGTCGCCTCCTACGAGGTGGCGGGCGAGAATCTGTCTCCTCACCACGCGCCCTCACCACTGGTGTCCCCAGGGCTCTGCCCCAGGCCCTCCTATTCTTTGGGCGATACACTAAGTCACTTGGTTTGTTATAACTCTACTTGTCTTCCAATATTGTTATAGACGACACACACCACCTTCTTCCTTTCCCTTTTCCGATGACTAGGTAGGTTAACGATTCTGCATGTCTGGCAGACATATCAGTGTGATGACGGATCACCACCTCAAGCTGAACTCGGCAAGACGGAGCTGCTCTTCCTCCCGGGGAAGGACTGCCCGTTCCATGATCTCGCCATCACGGTTGACAACTCCATTGTGTCCTCCTCCCAGAGCGCTAAGAACCTTGGCGTGATCCTGGACAACAAACTGTCGTTCTCAACTAATATCAAGGCGGTGGCCCGTTCCTGTAGGTTCATGCTCTACAACATCCGCAGAGTACGACCCTGCCTCACACAGGAAGCGGCGCAGGTCCTAATCCAGGCACTTGTCATCTCCCCGTCTGGATTACTGCAACTCGCTGTTGGCTGGGCTCCCTGCCTGTGCCATTAAACCCCTACAACTCATCCAGAACGCCGCAGCCCGTCTAGTGTTCAACCTTCCCAAGTTCTCTCACGTCACCCCGCTCCTCCGCTCTCTCCACTGGCTTCCAGTTGAAGCTCGCATCCGCTACAAGACCATGGTGCTTGCCTCACGGAGCTGTGAGGGGAACGGCACCTCAGTACCTCCAGGCTCTGATCAGGCCCTACACCCAAATAAGGGCACTGCGTTCATCCACCTCTGGCCTGCTCGCCTCCCTACCACTGAGGAAGTACAGTTCCCGCTCAGCTCAGTCAAAACTGTTCGCTGCTCTGGCTCCCCAATGGTGGAACAAACTCCCTCACGACGCCAGGACAGCGGAGTCAATCACCACCTTCCGGAGACACCTGAAACCCCACCTCTTTAAGGAATACCTAGGATAGGATAAAGTAATCCTTCTCACCCCCCTTAAAATATTTAGATGCACTATTGTAAAGTGGTTGTTCCACTGGATGTCATAAGGTGAATGCACCAATTTGTAAGTCGCTCTGGATAAGAGCGTCTGCTAAATGACTTAAATGTAAATGTAATGTAAATATTTTATTTTATTTTATTTTTTAAAACTTTTTTTTCAGGTGGTGCAGCAGCACCACTACATGGCTATGCATACAAGGTTGAAAACAAAATTGTCAATAAACTATCCTCCTACTTGGCCTATCATAAGTTAAAGTTATGAACAGTAGCCTATTTCCAAATATTTGAATAGCCTAAGAAAGAGTTGACCTAAAGTTGCCGCTTTCAAAAAGAGCAGGTATAAAAGTCTGAATCTATAGGCTTAGGCATATGCTATTCTCAATCACAGCTTTATGAGAGATAGAAACAAACCATAGGCCTGTTAAGAAAGAGCACGATGCAAATAAAGCAATTATTAACCCGTTCTGAAGACGGCCTCTATCCAGCCCATGATTTATAACCTGACTCACTACGGTATAGACTGTCACTCCATCGTGTGCACCCCTACACACACCTACCTGACCATGCTGAAGCTCCATCAGAAATCCCAAAAAATATATATATTTGCTTCCACTTAGCCTCTGACCAGGCTTTCAACCTAGATGATCTTTCATGAAGTTGTAGCATGCAAGTTTTGTTTTAATGAACTTTTTCAATAAAATGTTTTTTGGGGGTTGGGCCAATAGGGGCCGATACCATCATATATCACAATGTTTTACTAGAACATCATCAATATAGGACAAAGCTTGACATCGCCCAACCCTAGTATCTATATATAATAAAAATGTATTTTAGTAGACACATTTTTTTTTCCAAAGTGAGAGTCATGCGTGCACACATATTCACGGACCAACTAAGCCACAGAGGACCTGCATCTGTTGCTATCCCAGCATCTAGAACACTATTTTACATCCGTTACTTTACTCGCTCACCCACATTAGATTTATAATGTCGCTTTTCAGCCATGATTATCAGAACTCTTCCAGTGGGTCATGTTGCCTTTCTTTACTGGCTCAGGTGCCCCGTGGTCAGGAAAAGATCTGCATTTTGTAACACATGAAAACTTGGTCACCAAGTCTCAAGGCATCGTGTTGGTCTCGCCTCGGTATTCGTCAGATGTTCGGTTACTGTTGTTTGTGACCGCCCTGTTAAAACAGTCAAAGGTAAGAGACTGATGAATCCGATTACCTCTGGATTTGAATTAGGAGAATCTATCTGACCGTCTAACATCTGCGTTTGCTCTTTATCAAAACAAAGAATGCTGGAGCTCCTCCTCGTCGACTCATCTATATAAATAGCCTCATCTAAATATGTATCATCCTGCTTATCCGTTCTAGACCAAATAGTGCATCTTATGACTAGGCCTATTGATTTGATGTCAGAGGTATGCCATTCCGAGAAGTAATGCTAGTTAAGATCCGGTCATTCCGATTGGACCAGAGACGGGACCAGAGGACAAGGCAGCAGATGGGAACCCCGTTCTGTCCTTGCCTCTGATTCCTCCAGAGGACACAGTGTCCTTGTGTTTTATTCAATAGCATTCAGCCGTTTGTCATCTTCTTTGTGACAATTATTCTATATTCAATTAGCATTAGCAGTCCTGTATTGTTATCATAAACGTGTCTGTCTCATGAATCCTGATGTCCGGTGTTCTATCTCTTATGTTATTTCCTGTGTTTCTGTCTCAGGGTTCCGGCCATATCTGCGGTCAAGTCAATCTCAGTCCGTTTGTCAAGACCAATAGAGTACTCCTCTTCCAGTGATGAAGTCGGAGTGTAGACGATGAGGGGACTACCAGGTGGGTTCACCGAGCTGTAGTGGTCATGACATTTTGTCGGCCGGTAACTGTCATGACATTTTGTCGGCCGGTAACTGTCATGCACATAAGTGCGGGTTTTACGGTAATTGACAGTTAATTAACATCTCCAGGCTTCCATGCATGGCCTACAAGCCACTGATGAGGACATTTGGAACATCTACATTTTAAAAAGTTTTAAAAAATAAATTTAATATGGCCTACACCATCACAATATTTATTTTAGGCCGGTCTAAAGAAACATTATGATATGAAGAAATTGTAGCCTATTTCAGAAGAACAGAATAGCTTCTGAGTTGTCCTCATGTTAGGCCCTGATCTGGCTGTGCCATACACTAGTTCATTTGCAGACAAGATTTTCTTATACTTCCAGTGGCATTATTTTATGTTATTTAATAAAAAGAAGAATACAATTGAACATAGCTGAATAAAATAGAAAGGATATTTTTCCTAAACGATTTCCGTGAGAGTGCGCAGACATGCGCAATTAACAAAGTGATCAAATGAAATGCTTAATTTTAGAGTTATTTATACAACTGTAGTTGTGATACAAACCTTAGGCTATAACCTTTGATTTATAATACATTCTAAGGCTGCATGATGCGACTAATGATGATTTGAAAAAGGTTGCATGAAAGGCATGTGCTTTGCTCTGTTTTTTTGGGAGGCTGCACACACTTCATCTGTCTCTCATTCACAATTCGACAAGCACTTGATAATATTCTCACCCATCAGACTATTCTCTATTTAATCTATCCCATATACTAAATAATATGTGTGTAAAATTAGTTTGGATTCTGAACGGGCTGTTATCAGAACAGGGGCAGGGGGAAAAACATGTCACCGTATGCACTTAAATATCAAATGGATGATGCTTTTCCCCCAGTACATACCAGCCAGGTAAGCTACTCCGGTTGTAAAGCGAAGCAATGTGCTTAATATTAGGAAAGTTGAGAAATAAATATAGTAGGCCAAGCCTATAGAAAGCTGATGGGATCCTCCTCTTTTTAATTAAGGCCATCAAAACTCAGTTCTCATGCAAAGCCTATAGAAATGTTGCACAACATGGGCTTATAGGAACACTTATTTCATTCCATGCATCAACCAGCTATGAGGAGCTGGCTCTCGCTGCGCAACAGGTGATCCCATTCCGCTCAAACTCTAAATGCCCGGGCCCTGATAAAGCTGTTATGCAGGTGAATGAGGACCCAAAAGCGACTTGGCGAAAACAGAGTCTTTAATCCAGTAAAGGAAATATGCAATACTCCTAGACAAATCGGAGCGGTAAATAAAGCATAAAAAACAATTCCACTCGTAATGACGAGAACAGACTGGAGACTTGATCATAAACTGTAGGTTGCCTCGGGAAGGCACTTGACCGTAGCAGACTCAGACACCTGCTCACCACGCAGCATCTGAGGGAAACACGACACGACAGGGCGATACAAAGACACAGCACGGTGAACAATATACAAGGATCCGACAGGACAGAAACGGAAAACAAGGGGAGAAATAGGGACTCTAATCAGGGGA
>NW_025757282.1:0-5718 GCF_021184085.1 Oncorhynchus gorbuscha
ACAAGATCTCTCCATTTGACCAGTTTGACTTCAGATTCTGAAGTTCATCCACGTTTCTCCGAAAGTCAAATTTCAAAAGCTGTTGTCAACTGTCACGTTGGTATAAAGGGTCGGGAGACAGGCGCAGGAATGCGTAATAGTTTTTTTTATTTCACCCAAATGACAGCGTGCCGTGTAAAGGCACGGGGGACGAAGTCCAAACAAACACATAACGAAACACAGGGTTGAAACCCAAACTAAAGAGGAGAACCTGGAATAAATAACACAGGGTTGAAACCCAAACTAAAGAGGAGAACCTGGAATAAATAACACTAGCTCACAATGATTAACACACGGGAGGAGACCCGTAATCATCTACACAACACGGCACGAAATCCAAAACAACACAGGTACCAACGCACATTGGAACAATAATCGACCGGACAATGGTTGAACCAAAGGGCACGTTTATACAAATACAATCAGGGGAAATGGGAACCAGCTGTGCGTGATAAAACAGTTCAGTGACTAGAGGCCGGTGACATAGACCTCCGGAACTGGTGTAACGGAATGAGCAGCGGCACCGCAGGGTTCCGTGACATAGACCTCCGGAACTGGTGTAACGGAATGAGCAGCGGCACCGCAGGGTTCCGTGACATAGACCTCCGGAACTGGTGTAACGGAATGAGCAGCTGCACCGCAGGGTTCCGTGACATCAACACCCCCTGGGTTGCTGCTGCGGTTGCCGCTCCTCCTTTTATGCTTCTGATTGGTTCGTGTTCGGGGTTAAAAACATAACCCTAATGAGTGGAACACACGACCATCGGAGCTCACGCCTATCCACCATCCCCGTCCACAATGCTCTAGCAAAACCCAGGCCTACAAAACCCAGGCCTACAAAACACAGGCCTCCAAAACCCAGGTCTCCGAAACCCAGGCCTCCGAAACCCAGGCCTCCAAAACCCAGGCCTCCAAAACCCAGGCCTCCAAAACCCAGGCCTCCGAAACCCAGGGCTCCAAAACCCAGGCCTCCAAAACCCAGGCCTCCAAAACCCAGGCCTACAAAACCCAGGCCTCCGAAACCCAGGCCTCCAAAACCCAGGCCTCCAAAACCCAGGCCTCCGAAACCCAGGCCTACAAAACCCAGGCCTCCAAAACCCAGGCCTACAAAACCCAGGCCTCCAAAACCCAGGCCTGCTCGATAATAACGCTCACTGTTGGCTGTTTTATAAAAACATTTTTACATGTGTCATTTAGCTGACGCTCTTATCCAGAGTGACTTATAATAGTGAGTGGATACGTACTGGTCCCCACGTGGGAATCAAACCCACAACCCTGGTGAAGCAAGCGCCAACTGAAGCATCTCCCAACGTCCTGGGTACATGAACGTACGTCAAACTTGGAAGTGAATCTTGAGCCACCTGGCTGCACACACACAGGCTAACACACACACACGCTAACACACACACACAAACACACACCACCCCTGTTCTCCTCAGCGACAAAAACACTGCTTTCACATAAACCCCTCCCTCTCTCTCCTCCTCGTCTCTCTCTCCCATCTCACTCCTCATCCCTCTCTCCCTCCCTGTCTCTCTCCCATCTCACTCCCCCATCCCCCATCCCTCTCTTCAAGCTCTCTCCCATCCCTCTCTCCCATCTTACCCTCATGGGATGTGTGTGTGTGTGCGCGCTCTGCGTGTGTGTGTCTGTGTGCGTTTATGTGTTTGTGTGTCTTATTGACCCCTTTGGTGGTCTGACAGTCCTAAAGTTACCCCACTGCCCACAGACACAGAACTGAATATTTATATCATGGAATAAAGCTTATCAATATGCAAAGACTAACCTGAGGGAGTGAAAGAGAGACAGAGAGAGAGAGAGAGAGAGAGAGAGAGAGAGAGAGAGAGAGACAGAGAGAGACAGAGAGAGAGAGAGAGTGAGAGAGAGTGAGAGAGAGAGAGAGAGAGAGAGAGAGAGAGAGAGAGAGAGAGAGAGAGAGAGAGAGAGAGAGAGAGAGAGAGCGAGACAGAGAGAGAGAGAGAGAGAGAGAGAGAGAGAGAGAGAGAGAGAGAGAGAGAGAGAGAGAGAGAGAGAGGGAGGGAGAGGGAGAGGGAGAGGGAAAGGAAGAGGAGGAGGAGAGAGAGAGAGAGAGAGAGAGAGAGAGAGAGAGAGAGAGAGAGAGAGAGAGAGAGAGAGAGAGAGAGAGAGAGAGAGAGAGAGAGACAGAGAGAGAGAGAGAGAGAGAGAGAGCGAGAGAGAGAGAGAGAGAGAGAGGGAGAGAGAGAGAGAGAGAGAGAGAGAGAGAGAGAGAGAGAGAGAGAGAGAGAGAGAGAGAGAGAGAGAGAGAGGGAGAGAGAGAGGGAGAGAGAGGGGGAGAGAGAGGGAGAGAGAGAGAGAGAGAGAGAGAGAGAGAGAGAGAGAGAGAGAGAGAGAGAGAGAGAGAATACTAACCTGAGGGAATGAGAGTGAGAGAGACAGAGAGAGAGAGAGAGAGAGAGAGAAGAAGACTAACCTGAGGGAATGAGAGTGAGAGAGAGACAGAGAGAGAGAGAAAGAGAGAGAGAGAGAGAAGACTAACCTGAGGGAATGAGAGAGAGAGAGAGAGAGAGAGAGAGAGAGAGAGAGAGAGAGAGAGAGAGAGAGAGAGAGAGAGACAGAGAGACAGAGAGAGACAGAGAGAGAGAGAGAGAGAGAGAGAGAGAGAGAGAGAGAGAGAGAGAGAGAGAGTGAGTGAGTGAGAGCCCAGCAAAACCAAGATTGGTTCTGTGAAGTTCCAGAACATTTGTTAGGTTGCTCATAACACAAAACTGTCTGCGATGATTATAGAATGTTTTTATAAAACGTTTCACCTGACCCAAAACACACTTGCAGAATTTATCCAGACAACTGGACAGTTTTTGTGTTTTGAAAGATTTTGTTTTTGTGATATCCCCACAATGTTCCCACCAGAATGTTCCTACAACCTAATAAAACATTCAGGTAACCATTAAAGAACAGATGAAATGTTCTGGGAACATTATTGTAAAACATCAGGTGAACGTTTTTTGCACCCTGAAAAGAAACATTGTAAAATCATCCGCACAACAGGAATGTTTTTGTGTTTTGGGAACATATGTTTTGTCATGTCCCCAACGATGTTCTTGACCAGACTGTGTTCCCACAACCAAATGAAACATTCTGGGAACCTTTAAAGAACAGATGAAATATCTTATAGGGACGTTCTTGTATCATCAGGAAAATTATCTATTCACGTTTTATACAAACATTCCATAATCATCTCCACGAATGGACAATATTTGTGTTTGTGGGGGAAAACGTTACAGGTAAATTGTGTTATTCCACTACCTGGAAACCCATTGAGAACATTCACAGAACCAAATGTTGGTTTGCTGGGGAAAAACGTTACAGGTACATTGTGTTATTCCACTACCTGGAAACCCAATGAGAACATTCACAGAACCAAATGTTGGTTTGCTGGGGAAAAACGTTACAGGTACCTTGTGTTATTCCACTACCTGGAAACCCAATGAGAACATTCACAGAACCAAATGTTGGTTTGCTGGGGAAAACTTGACATGTACATTGTGTTATTCCACTACCCGGAAATCCAATGAGTACATGGTGGTTGTGACAGAGGTTGTGAAACCGAGGCAGCCGTCCAAACACGTTCATTTCCTTTCCACCTCTGCTCCTCGCGCGTAGCCACTTCCCTTGGGAATCCCATGGAAACCGGATGAATTTGATTGTCATCTCAGGTTGGAGGTCCAGTTCACTAACGTTAACCCATCGGCCCGATGGTTAGCCAGTAAAGAACTATGTTCACTTGTGCAAACTGTAGTCACGTGTCACATGTCACGTGTCATTTACTGCGGTGGCCGAGTGTCATATTTAATAAACAAAAGCTGCCTTATCCCCGTCTCGTTGTGAGGACCCTATAAAACGTAGCTAGCTTCATAAACATATTTTGGGGAATTCAGAAATATATTGGAATAAATGACCAAACTATAAAACTAGCTAGCTTGCTCTCGGTAACTGTAGCTAACTGTCTACCTAACATGAGTGCTATTTAGCTATGCTAGCTTGCTGGGTACATTCATAGCTTTAGGTTGGTTGTTTTTAAACTCAATTTCAAGATTTCCAACAAGGATGTTGCCTCTCCAATCACTCTCCCTTTGATTTGATTTGAGAAGAAGGCAAATGGGATGGAGAGTGTGGTAGAGCAGCCTGGTCTCATAGACTAGACGTAACATAGTGAATGTAAATCCGGAACACTCAAATTAATATGACACGTTACATTTGGTATGGTTACATGAGACAGATGGTTACTCAAAGGAAAATTCCACCCCAAAACAATATTTAGGTATTTGTTTATTTCAAAATCTTTCAAAATACAAAAATCATCCCAGAATGATGCATTAAACATCATATGATGCCAAATTCATCATCCGGGGATGATTTCTGTATTTTGAAAGTGTACATATCTTGAAAACTTGATTGCTGACAAGAAAGACGTTTTGGGATTATGTCAACAATAGACTAATGAAACAAATACTAAAAGGTAGTTTTGGGGTGTAATTTTCCTTTAAGGCAAAATAGAAGGTAGGGGCATTGGTCAAGGTGAATGGGTTGATGTTTAACTCAAACGTCTAGCAACCCAAAGGTTGTGAGTTCGAATCTCATGACAGACAACTTTAGCATTTTAGATAATTAGCAACTTTTCAACTACGAGCAACTACTTAGCATGTTAGCTAATCTTTCCCAACCTTAACCCTTTAGCTAACCCTTCCCCTTCCCCTAACTCTTCCTCTAACCCTAACCTTAACCCTTCCCATAACCCTAACCATAACCCTTTAGCTAACCCTTCCCCTAACCCTTCCCCTAACCCTTCCCCTAACCCTAATCCTTCCCCTAACCCTTCCCCTAACCCTTCCCCTAACCCTAACCCTAACCTTAACCCTAACACTAACCTTAACCCTAACCCTAACCCTAACCCTAACCCTTCCCCTTCCCCTTCCCCTTCCCCTTCCCTAACCCTTCCTAACCTAACCTTAACCCTAACCTAACCCTTCCCTAACCCTTCCCTAACCTAACCTTCCCCTAACTTCCTTCCCCTAACCCTAACCTTAACCCTAACCCTAACCCTTCCCCTAACCCTTCCCCTAACCCTAACCTTAACCCTTTAACCTAACACCTACTTTTAACCCCTAGCCTAGCTAACATTAGCCAGATAGCTAACTTTAGCCACCAAGCCACCGAGCTAGAATTCATAATATATCAGACATTTTGCTAATTCGTAACATATAGTATGTTTAGCAAATTCATAACATGTAATACGAAGTGTCCTTCGTAACATCCACAAACAAATACATACCATACGAAACGTAACATATCATACTAAATAGAGTGAATCGTATTTACGTACAAAATAATACTAAATGCTCTGAGACCAGGTTGGGGAGAGAAAGAGGGGAAGGAAGAGGAGGGAGAAGAGATGGAAGATTGAGAGGGCTGGAGTGAGAGAAAGTCAGAGAGAAAGAGAGATCTAATGCTTTTCAATGATTTTGCTGAGAACTGAAGGGCAGACAGAGAGAGAGAGCAAGAGAGAGAGGGAGAGAGAGGGAGAGATGGATTTAGGAGAGGCAGCATTAGAGTGATAAAGAGGGTGAGAAATTAGAGCGAGGAGGAGAGAAGATAGCAGGAGAGGGATTATCCACCAAACGCTCTTTTACTGACAGCAGG
>NW_025757283.1:0-5717 GCF_021184085.1 Oncorhynchus gorbuscha
CTGTCATGTTTGTCATTTATTGTCATGTCTTGTCCCTGTGCTCCCCATGCTATTCGTTTCCCTCTGCTGGTCTTGTTTGGTTCTATCCCTCTCTCTCCCCTCCCCCTTTCACTCTCTCGCTCTCTCTTCTCTCTGTCGTTCCGTTCCTGCTCCCAGCTGTTCCTATTCCCCTAATCATCATTTAGTCTTCCCACACCTGTTCCCGATCCTTTCCCTGATTAGACTCCCTATTTATTCCTTTGTGATCCGTTCCTGTTCCATCGGTTCCTTGTTTTGTATTCCATGCTGTAATTGCGTTTCGCCCTGTCCTGTCGTGTTTTTTGCCGTGATTGTGTATCACCCTGTCCTGTCGTGTTTTGTGCCTTCTTCAGACGCTGCGTGTGAGCAGGTGTCTCAGTTGACTACGGCCTGCGCCTACCCGAAGCGACCTGCAGTCTGTGGCCGCTTCTCCAGTTGTTTTCCCCTCTACTATCTAGAGGATTTCAGTTATTCGGTTTTGTCGTTCCGTTCCTGCTCCCAGCTGTTCCTATTCCCCTAATCATCATTTAGCCTTCCCACACCTGTTCCCGATCCTTTCCCCTGATTAGACTCCCTATTTATTCCTTTGTGATCCGTTCCTGTTCCATCGGTTCCTTGTTTTGTATTCCATGCTGTAATTGCGTTTCGCCCTGTCCTGTCGTGTTTTTTGCCGTGATTGTGTATCACCCTGTCCTGTCGTGTTTTGTGCCTTCTTCAGACGCTGCGTGTGAGCAGGTGTCTCAGTTGACTACGGCCTGCGCCTACCCGAAGCGACCTGCAGTCTGTGGCCGCTTCTCCAGTTGTTTTCCCCTCTACTATCTAGAGGATTTCAGTTATTCGGTTTTGAGCATTAATAAACTCTGTTTCTGTTAAGTCGCGTTTGGGTCCTCCTTCACCTGCATAACAGAAGGAACCGATCAAAGAATGGACCCAGCGACTTCAGACGCTCGTTACACTGCCGTCGAGATCCAAGGAGCCATGCTCGTGACACGAGCAAAGGAATTGTCTGCTGCTCGCCATGCCGTGGAGAACCTGGCCGCTCAGGGCTTCGACCTCTGGACAGTTCCAGAGTCTACGCCTGCAAGCCACCTGTTACTCCCTGGCCTGCCGAGCCTCCTGAACCCAGGGTTAATAACCCACTTTGCTACTCCGGGCAGCCCACTGAGGCCGCTTCCTTTCACGCAGTGTGAGATTGTGTTCTCTCTCCAACCCCACATACTCTAGAGAGAGCTCGGGTTGCTTTCGCCATTTCAATTTTAATGGGCTGGCTCGAGAATGGGGCACAGCTATCTGGGAGGCAAGGGCTGATTGCTCTAACAGATTCCAGAACTTTAAAGAGGAGATGATTGGGTTTTTGACCGTTCAGTTTTTGGTGAGGAGGCTCTAGGGCCCTGGCTTCCTTATGCCAAGGTGAATGTCCATAACGGATTATTCCATTGAGTTTCGTGACTCTTTGCTGCCTCTAGTGAGTGGAACGAGCCGGCGCTGCTCGCTCTGGACTGGAGTGGACTCCACGCAGTGGTTAAGGTGATGAGATTCTCTCCCGGGAGGTCTTCAGATGTGGACTCCTTGATTGCTCGCCATCCGCATAGAACGACGGGTAGATCTTCGTCACCGGGCTCGTGGGAAGAGAGCTCGCATCAACGGTGTTTCCTGTCCGCATCGCAACCATCTCCTCTGGCTTTGAGACTGAGCCCATGCAGCTGGGAGGGATTCGCATCTCGAATAAGGAGAGGGAACAGAGGATCACCAACCGCCTGTGCCTCTATTGCGGAGTTGCTGGACATTTTGTTATTTCATGTCCAGTAAGAGGCCAGAGCCCATCAGTAAGCGGAGGGCTACTGGTGAGCGCTACTACTCAGGTCCCTTCATCTAGATCTTGTACTACTATGTCGGTCCATCTACGCTGGACCGGTTCGGGTGCTACATGCAGTGCTTTGATTGACTCTGGGGCTGAGGTTGTTTCATGGACGAAGCATGGGCTCGGAAACATAACATTCCTTTCAGACCGTTAGACAGGCCTACGCCCATGTTTGCCTTAGATGGTAGTCATCTTCCCAGTATCAAATTTGAGACACTACCTTTAACTCTCACAGTATCTGGTAACCACAGTGAGACTATGTCTTTTTGATTTTCCGTTCACCGTTTACACCTGTTGTTTTTGGGTCACCCCTGGCTTGTATGTCATAATCCTTCTATTAATTGGTCTAGTAATTCTATCCTATCCTGGAACGTTTCTTGTCATGTGAAGTGTTTACTGCCTGCCATCCTCCCATTTCTTCTGTCCCTACTTCTCAGGAGGAACCTGGCGATTTGACAGGAGTGCCGGAGGAATATCATGATCTGCGCACGGTCTTCAGTCGGTCCCGAGCCAACTCCTTCCTCCTCACCGGTCGTATGATTGTAGTATTGATCTCCTTCGGGGACCACTCCTCCTCGAGGTAGACTATACTCTCTGTCGGCTCCTGAACGTAAGGCTCTCGAGGATTATTTGTCTGTGTCTCTTGGACGCCCGTACTATAGTGCCTTCTTCCTCTCCGGCCGCGGGGTTCTTTTGTTAAGAAGAAGGACGGGTACTCTGCGCCCCTGCGTGGTGAGGGCTGAATGACATAACGGTTAAGAATGAATTATCCGCTTCCCCTTATGTCATCAGCCTTCGAGATTCTGCAGGAGCCAGGTGCTTTACTAGTTGGACCTTCGTAACGCTTTACCATCTCGTGCGCATCAGGGGGACGAGTGGAAAACGGCGTTTAATACTCCGTTAGGCATTTTGAGTACCGGGTTCTGCCGTTCGGTCGCCTAATGCGCCAGCTGTTTTTCAGGCATTAGTTAATGATGTTCTGAGAGACATGCTGAACATTTTCGTTTTTGTCTATCTTGACGATATCCTGATTTTTTCTCCGTCACTCGAGATTCATGTTCAGCACGTTCGACGTGTTCTACAGCGCCTTTAGAGAATTGTCTCTATGTAAAGGCTGAGAAGTGCTCTTTTCATGTCTCCTCCGTTACTTTTCTCGGTTCCGTTATTTCCGCTGAAGGCATTCAGATGGATTCCGCTAAGGTCAAGAAGCTGTCAGTGATTGGGCCCGTTCAAGGTCACGTGTCGAGTTGCAGCGCTTCTTAGGTTTCGCTAATTTCTATCGGCGTTTCATTCGTATTCGGTCAAGTTGCTGCCCCTCTCACAGCTCTTACTTCTGTCAAGACGTGTTTTAAGTGGTCCGGTTCCGCCCAGGGAGCTTTTGATCTTCTAAAAGAACGTTTTACGTCCGCTCCTATCCTCGTTACTCTTGACGTCACTAGACAATTCATTGTCGAGGTTGACGTCTTCAGAGGTAGGCGTGGGAGCCATTCTATCCCAGCTCCCAGTCTGACGATAAGGTTCATCCTTGCGCTATTTTTCTCGCTGTCGCCTATCTGAGCGCAAATCCATGATGTGGGTAAACCGTGAACTGCTCGCCATCCGCTTAGCCCTAGGCGAATGGCGACAGTGGTTGGAGGGGGCGACCGTTCCTTTTGTCGTTTGGACAGACCATAAGAACCTTGAGTACATCCGTTCTGCCAAACGACTTAATGCCCGTCAAGCTCGTTGGGCGTTGTTTTTCGCTCGTTTCGAGTTTGTGATTTCTTACCGTCCGGGTAGCAAGAACACCAAGCCTGATGCCTTATCCCGTCTGTTTAGTTCTTCTGTGGCTTCTACTGATCCCGAGGGGATTCTTCCTTATGGGCGTGTTGTCGGGTTAACAGTCTGGGGAATTGAAAGACAGGTTAAGCAAGCACTCACGCACACTGCGTCGCCGCGCGCTTGTCCTAGTAACCTCCTTTTCGTTCCTGTTTCCACTCGTCTGGCTGTTCTTCAGTGGGCTCACTCTGCCAAGTTAGCGGGTCATCCCGGTGTTCGAGGCACTCTTGCGTCTATTCGCCAGCGCTTTTGGTGGCCGACTCAGGAGCGTGACACGCGCCGTTTCGTGGCTGCCTGTTCGGACTGCGCGCAGACTAAGTCGGGTAACTCTCCTCCTGCCGGTCGTCTCAGACCGCTCCCCATTCCTTCTCGACCATGGTCTCACATTGCCTTAGACTTCATTACCGGTCTGCCTTTGTCTGCGGGGAAGACTGTGATTCTGACGGTTGTCGATAGGTTCTCTAAGGCGGCACATTTCATTCCCCTCGCTAAACTTCCTTCCGCTAAGGAGACGGCACAAATCATTATTGAGAATGTATTCAGAATTCATGGCCTCCCGTTAGACGCCGTTTCAGACAGAGGTCCGCAATTCACGTCACAGTTTTGGAGGGAGTTCTGTCGTTTGATTGGTGCGTCCGTCAGTCTCTCTTCCGGGTTTCATCCCCAGTCTAACGGTCAAGCAGAGAGGGCCAATCAGACGATTGGTCGCATACTACGCAGCCTTTCTTTCAGGAACCCTGCGTCTTGGGCAGAACAGCTCCCCTGGGCAGAATACGCTCACAATTCGCTTCCTTCGTCTGCTACCGGGTTATCTCCGTTTCAGAGTAGTCTGGGTTACCAGCCTCCTCTGTTCTCATCCCAGCTTGCCGAGTCCAGCGTTCCCTCCGCTCAAGCGTTTGTCCAACGTTGTGAGCGCACCTGGAGGAGGGTGAGGTCTGCACTTTGCCGTTACAGGGCACAGACGGTGAGAGCCGCCAATAAACGCAGGATTAAGAGTCCAAGGTATTGTTGCGGCCAGAGAGTGTGGCTTTCCACTCGCAACCTTCCTCTTACGACAGCTTCTCGTAAGTTGACTCCGCGGTTCATTGGTCCGTTCCGTGTCTCCCAGGTCGTCAATCCTGTCGCTGTGCGACTGCTTCTTCCGCGACATCTTCGTCGCGTCCATCCTGTCTTCCATGTCTCCTGTGTTAAGCCCTTTCTTCGCACCCCCGTTCGTCTTCCCTCCCCCTCCCGTCCTTGTCGAGAGCGCACCTATTTACAAGGTACATAAAATTATGGACATGCGTTCTCGGGGACGGGGTCACCAATACCTAGTGGATTGGGAGGGTTACGGTCCTGAGGAGAGGAGTTGGGTTCCGTCTCGGGACGTGCTGGACCGTTCGCTCATCGATGATTTCCTCCGTTGCCGCCAGGATTCCTCCTCGAGTGCGCCAGGAGGCGCTCGGTGAGTGGGGGGGTACTGTCATGTTTGTCATTTATTGTCATGTCTTGTCCCTGTGCTCCCCATGCTATTCGTTTCCCTCTGCTGGTCTTGTTTGGTTCTATCCCTCTCTCTCCCCCTCCCCCTTTCACTCTCTCGCTCTCTCTTCTCTCTGTCGTTCCGTTCCTGCTCCCAGCTGTTCCTATTCCCCTAATCATCATTTAGCCTTCCCACACCTGTTCCCGATCCTTTCCCCTGATTAGACTCCCTATTTATTCCTTTGTGATCCGTTCCTGTTCCATCGGTTCCTTGTTTTGTATTCCATGCTGTAATTGCGTTTCGCCCTGTCCTGTCGTGTTTTTTGCCGTGATTGTGTATCACCCTGTCCTGTCGTGTTTTGTGCCTTCTTCAGACGCTGCGTGTGAGCAGGTGTCTCAGTTGACTACGGCCTGCGCCTACCCGAAGCGACCTGCAGTCTGTGGCCGCTTCTCCAGTTGTTTTCCCCTCTACTATCTAGAGGATTTCAGTTATTCGGTTTTGAGCATTAATAAACTCTGTTTCTGTTAAGTCGCGTTTGGGTCCTCCTTCACCTGCATAACA
>NW_025757284.1:0-5716 GCF_021184085.1 Oncorhynchus gorbuscha
ATATACTGAACACCGGGGTGGTGGGTTTGATTCCCTCTGGGTTTATAACACCAGGGTGGTGGGTTTGATTCCCTCTGGGGTTAAATACTGAACACCAGGGTGGTGGGTTTGCTTCCCTCTGGGGTTATATACTGAACACCTGGGTGGTGGGTTTGATTCTCTGGGGTTATATACTGAACACCAGGGTGGTGGGATTTTGATTCAGGGTGGTGGGTTTGATTTCCTCTGGGGCTTATATACTGAACACCAGGGTGGTGGGTTTGACCTCTGGGGTTACATACTGAACACCAGGGTGATGGGTTGTTTCCCTCTGGGTTATACACTGAACACCAGGGTGGTGGGGTTTGAGTCCTCTGGGGTTATATACTGAACACCAGGGTGTGGGGTTTTATTCCCTCTGGGTTTATACTGAACACCAGGTGGTGGGTTTGCTTCCCTCTGGGGTTATATACTGAACACCAGGGTGGTGGGTTTGATTCCCTCTGGTGTTATATACTGAACACCCTTCCCTCTGGGGTTATATACTGAACACCAGGGTGGTGGGTTTGATTCCCTCTGGGGTTATATACTGAACACCAGGGTGGTGGGTTACCTCTGGGGTTATATACTGAACACCAGGGTGGTGGGTTTGATTCCCTCTGGGGTTATATACTGAACACCAGGGTGGTGGGTTTGATTCCCTCTGGGGATATATACTGAACACCAGGGGTGGGTTTGATTCCCTCTGGGGTTATATACTGAACACCCTCTGGGGTTATATACTGAACACCAGGGTGGTGGGTTTGATTCCCTCTGGGGTTATATACTGAACACCAGGGTGGTGGGTTTGATTCCTCTGGGGTTATATACTGAACACCAGGGTGGTGGGTTTGATTCCCTCTGGGTTATATACTGAACACCAGGGTGGTGGGTTTGGGGTTATATTGAACACCAGGGTGATGGGTTTGATTCCCTCTGGGGTTATATACTGAACACCAGGGTGGTGGGTTTGATTCCCTCTGGGGTTATATACTGAACACCAGGGTGGTGGGTTTGATTCCCTCTGGGGTTATATACTGAACACCAGGGTGGTGGGTTTGATTCCCTCTGGGGTTATATACTGAACACCAGGTGGTGGGATTCCTCTGGGTTATATACTGAACACCAGGGTGGTGGGTTTGATTCCCTCTGGGGTTATATACTGAACACCAGGGTGGTGGGTTTGATTCCCTCTGGGGTTATATACTGAACACCAGGGTGGTGGGTTTGATTCCCTCTGGGGTTATATACTGAACACCAGGGTGGTGGGTTTATTCCCTCTGGGTTTATATACTGAACACCAGGGTGGTGGGTTTTCTGGGGTTATATACTGAACACCTTCTGGGGTTATATACTGAACACCAGGGTGGTGGGTTTGATTCCCTCTGGGTTATATACTGAACACCAGGGTGGTGGGTTTGATTCCCTCTGGGGTTATATACTGAACACCAGGGTGGTGGGATTCCCTCTGGGGTTATATTGGTGGGAACCCTCTGGGGTTGGTTTATGGGGTTATATACTGAACACCAGGGTGGTGGGTTTAGATTCCCTTTGAGGTTATATACTGAACACCAGGGTGGTGGGTTTTATTCCCTCTGGGTTTATATACTGAACACCAGGGTGGTGGGTTTGATTCCCTCTGGGGTTATATACTGAACACCAGGGTGGTGGGTTTGATTCCCTCTGGGGTTATATACTGAACACCAGGGTGGTGGGTTTGATTCCCTCTGGAGTTATATACTGAACACCAGGGTGGTGGGTTGCCTCTGGGGTTATATACTGAACACCAGGGTGGTGGGTTTGAGTCCTTCTGGGGTTATTTACTGAACACCAGGGTGGTGGGTTTGATTCCCTCTGGGGTCATATACTGAACACCAGGGTGGTGGGTTTGCTCTGGGGTTATATACTGAACACCCGATTCCCTCTGGGGTTATATACTGAACACCAGGGTGGTGGGTTTGATTCCCTCTGGGGTTATATACTGAACACCAGGGTGGGTTTGATTCCTCTGAGTTATATACTGAACACCAGGGTGGTGGGTTGCCTCTGGGGTTATATACTGAACACCAGGGTGGTGGGTTTGAGTCCTTCTGGGGTTATTTACTGAACACCAGGGTGGTGGGTTTGATTCCCTCTGGGGTCATATACTGAACACCAGGGTGGTGGGTTTGATTCCCTCCGGGGTTATATACTGAACACCAGGGTGGTGGGTTCCCTCTGGGGTCATAAAGTGTATGAATGCACTCAATGAACTATACAGAAGACAGAAGACACTTTTAAGCCATATATAAAACACATTATGCACAACACAGAAACATTTCTCAAGATAACATTCTACTTTACCCTCCATCGTAGATGACGTTCGTATTGTACCATCAGAAGCATCACATTTAGGCTATGTCCCAAATGGCCTTTTATTCCCTATATAGTGCACTACTTTTGACCAGAATCCTCCCTCGGATGACATCCATAGTACAGAACAGCACATTAACTATTAGTGACTAATCCCTAGCTTTCCTGATCTAAATAAGGAAATATACTGACTTCTCTCAATGGAACGTCACGCAGAACACGCACACATACGCCAAGGAGTGTCCGGCCGGCCAACATTGTATTCCCATTGGAAGCAACACATGTGAGCCAACAGACCTCACAATGACGCAACCACACGTTAAAATATGGGCTGAGTGGGTTTTGATTGGACGGCAGCCATGTCAATCACCAGTGAGGCAGAGTTGGAGTCAATCAGACGAGAGATGGGGAGAGTGCCTGGATCTGTTTCAGTCAGTGAGTGGTGAGTGAGTGAGTGGTGGTGAGTGAGTGGTGGTGAGGGTGAGTGGTGGTGGTGAGTGGTGGTGAGTGGTGAGTGAGTGAGAGAGAGAGACAGAGAGAGAGACAGAGAGAGAGACAGAGAGAGAGAGGAGAGAGATCAATGAATATTAATGAGATAGGGGGAGAGAGGGAGGGAAGTGTAGATAGGAGAAGGGGGGTAAAGTCAAAGGAGAAAGAATTGGGCAGTCTGATGAACATTTTGGTCCCGGAAGTTGTACGTCAACAGTGTGACCAAATTGGGAATTGTCACAACTTGCCCCCACACAATACACACCCAGACAGACTCATTCACACATCCACCCAACAATGAACAACCCACACTGAATCATACACATGCCCATAACAGCAAAATCAACACACAGTTTCACACATGCACACAGCATGCACACAGCATGCACGTGAGGTATGCAACGTGTGCTCATCTAGTTTGCATATTTTGGGGCTTATTTCACATCACCTTGCAGGGAACATAACATCTACTCTCACCTCTCCTTCTCTATCTTTATTTCATTCATTCTTCTCTCTTTCTGTTTTCATCATCTTGTCTCTCCTCCTTCCTCCTCTCCCTCACACTTTCCCTGTTGCACATGTTTGTTTCCATTTCTCACAGGCCCTTAAGCATCGTTCACCTATTCATGTCTTTCTTTCTTTATCCTGTACTGGCATCATTCCTTTATCTCCATGGACCCTCATTAACTAATGTCAGTTTACTGTCACACATCTGATTGTTCTGTCTGTGTTTTAGTCCTCTCTCTCTCTCTGTGTGTGTAGTGTATATCAGTGTAGTGTGTATATCAGTGTAGTGTATATATCAGTGTAGTGTGTATATCAGTGTAGTGTATATATCAGTGTAGTGTGTATATCAGTGTAGTGTGTATATCAGTGTAGTGTATATATCAGTGTAGTGTATATATCAGTGTAGTGTGTATATCAGTGTAGTGTGTATATCAGTGTAGTGTGTATATCAGTGTAGTGTGTATATCAGTGTAGTGTATATATCAGTGTAGTGTGTATATCAGTGTAGTGTATATATCAGTGTAGTGTGTATATCAGTGTAGTGTGTATATCAGTGTAGTGTGTATATCAGTGTAGTGTATATATCAGTGTAGTGTATATATCAGTGTAGTGTGTATATCAGTGTAGTGTGTATATCAGTGTAGTGTATATATCAGTGTAGTGTATATATATCAGTGTAGTGTGTATATCAGTGTAGTGTATATATCAGTGTAGTGTATATATCAGTGTAGTGTGTATATCAGTGTAGTGTGTATATCAGTGTAGTGTGTATATCAGTGTAGTGTGTATATCACGGTAGTGTATATATCAGTGTAGTGTATATATCAGTGTAGTGTGTATATCAGTGTAGTGTGTATATCAGTGTAGTGTGTATATCACGGTAGAGTATATATCAGTGTAGTGTATATATCAGTGTAGTGTGTATATCAGTGTAGTGTGTATATCAGTGTAGTGTGTATATCACGGTAGTGTATATATCAGTGTAGTGTGTATATCACGGTAGTGTGTATATCAGTGTAGTGTGTATATCAGTGTAGTGTATATATCAGTGTAGTGTGTATATCAGTGTAGTGTGTATATCAGTGTAGTGTGTATATCACGGTAGAGTATATCAGTGTAGTGTGTATATCACGGTAGTGTGTATATCAGTGTAGTGTGTTTATCAGTGTAGTGTGTATATCAGTGTAGTGTGTATATCAGTGTAGTGTATATCAGTGTAGTGTATATATCAGTGTAGTGTGTATATTAGTGTAGTGTGTATATCAGTGTAGTGTGTATATCAGTGTAGTGTATATATCAGTGTAGTGTATATATCAGTGTAGTGTATATATCAGTGTAGTGTATATATCAGTGTAGTGTGTATATCAGTGTAGTGTGTATATCAGTGTAGTGTGTATATCAGTGTAGTGTGTATATCAGTGTAGTGTGTATATCAGTGTAGTGTATATCAGTGTAGTGTATATCAGTGTAGTGTATATATCAGTGTAGTGTATATCAGTGTAGTGTGTATATCAGTGTAGTGTGTATATAAGTGTATATATCAGTGTAGTGTATATATCTAGTTGTAAGTGTAGTGTGTATATCAGTGTAGTGTGTTTATCAGTGTAGTGTATACATCAGTGTAGTGTGTATATCAGTGTAGTGTGTATATCAGTGTAGTGTGTTTATCAGTGTAGTGTTGCTATCAGTGGTCTGTCTTTAGATGTGACTCCCAGATTTCTATCGTGGCTGCCATTCCTCCTACCTAATCTCCATTTTGTTCTGTTCTGTGTCCCCCCCCCGCCCACACCGTAGGGATCTCATTATTGGTGAAATCAAAGCACAGCAGAGCTGTGTGAGTGTGTGTGTCTTTGTAACAAGTCAGAAAAAGTATTTGATCAGTATCTGAGTACCTGTTGTCACTTTGCTCTCTGTCTCTCTCTCTCTCTCTCTCACACACACACACACACACACACACACACACACACACACACACACACACACACACACACACACACACACACACACACACACACACACACACACACACACACACACACACACACACACACACACACACACACACACACACACACACACACATTACCTTTGTTCTGGGTATGGTGTCATCATGCCCTTGTGTGACAAGGACTCTCCCTGTGCGTGTTGCAAATAACTGACAAATAACTAACTGTACAATGAACCGTCTTAATTAGCTAAGTGTGTGTGTGCTCCTTTGCTTGTTGTGCTAATTAAGAACATTTAGTAATTTGCATTGTGGAGAGTCCTGTCTCCTGACACTAAGTGCAAAAATGCTACAAAGTTACAGACTGCAACAGGGTACAAGCGAGGGAGGTGTGACAGTGAGAGA
>NW_025757286.1:0-5716 GCF_021184085.1 Oncorhynchus gorbuscha
GGAATAACAGACATCCTCTAGTCTGTAGAGGGGAATAACAGGAGAAGCGGCCACAGACTGCAGGTCGCTTCGGGTAGGCGCAGGCCGTAGTTGACAGAGACACCTGCTCACACGCAGCATCTGATGAAGGCAAAAAACACGACAGGACAGGGCGAAACACAATCACAGCACGGTGAATACTAAACAAGGAACCGACAGGACAGGAACGGAACACAAAGGAATAAGTAGGGACTCCAATCAGGGGAAAGGATCGGGAACAGGTGTGGGAAGACTAAATGATGATTAGGGGAATAGGAACAGCTGGGAGCAGGAACGGAACGATAGAGAGAAGAGAGAGCGAGAGAGTGAGAGAGGGAGGGGGAGAGAGAGGGATAGAAAGAGGGAAAGAACCTAATAAGACCAGCAGAGGGAAACGAATAGAATGGGGAGCACAGGGACAAGACATGATAATAAATGACAAACATGACAGTACCCCCACTCACCGAGCGCCTCCTGGCGCACTCGAGGAGGAATCCTGGCGGCAACGGAGGAAATCATCGATGAGTGAACGGTCCAGCACGTCCCGAGACGGAACCCAACTCCTCTCCTCAGGACCGTAACCCTCCCAATCCACTAAGTATTGGTGACCCCGTCCCCGAGAACGCATGTCCATGATCTTATGTACCTTGTAAATAGGTGCGCTCTCGACAAGGACGGGAGGGGGGAGGGAAGACGAACGGGGGTGCGAAGAAAGGGCTTAACACAGGAGACATGGAAGACAGGATGGACGCGACGAAGATGTCGCGGAAGAAGCAGTCGCACAGCGACAGGATTGACGACCTGGGAGACACGGAACGGACCAATGAACCGCGGAGTCAACTTACGAGAAGCTGTCGTAAGAGGAAGGTTGCGAGTGGAAAGCCACACTCTCTGGCCGCAACAATACCTTGGACTCTTAATCCTGCGTTTATTGGCGGCTCTCACCGTCTGTGCCCTGTAACGGCAAAGTGCAGACCTCACCCTCCTCCAGGTGCGCTCACAACGTTGGACAAACGCTTGAGCGGAGGGAACGCTGGACTCGGCAAGCTGGGATGAGAACAGAGGAGGCTGGTAACCCAGACTACTCTGAAACGGAGATAACCCGGTAGCAGACGAAGGAAGCGAATTGTGAGCGTATTCTGCCCAGGGAGCTGTTCTGCCCAAGACGCAGGGTTTCTGAAAGAAAGGCTGCGTAGTATGCGACCAATCGTCTGATTGGCCCCCTCTGCTTGACCGTTAGACTGGGGATGAAACCCGGAAGAGAGACTGACGGACGCACCAATCAAACGACAGAACTCCCTCCAAAACTGTGACGTGAATTGCGGGCCTCTGTCTGAAACGGCGTCTAACGGGAGGCCATGAATTCTGAATACATTCTCAATAATGATTTGTGCCGTCTCCTTAGCGGAAGGAAGTTTAGCGAGGGGAATGAAATGTGCCGCCTTAGAGAACCTATCGACAACCGTAAGAATCACAGTCTTCCCCGCAGACAAAGGCAGACCGGTAATGAAGTCTAAGGCGATGTGAGACCATGGTCGAGAAGGAATGGGGAGCGGTCTGAGACGACCGGCAGGAGGAGAGTTACCCGACTTAGTCTGCGCGCAGTCCGAACAAGCAGCCACGAAACGGCGCGTGTCACGCTCCTGAGTCGGCCACCAAAAGCGCTGGCGAATAGACGCAAGAGTGCCTCGAACACCGGGATGACCAGCTAACTTGGCAGAGTGAGCCCACTGAAGAACAGCCAGACGAGTGGAAACAGGAACGAAAAGGAGGTTACTAGGACAAGCGCGCGGCGACGCAGTGTGCGTGAGTGCTTGCTTAACCTGTCTTTCAATTCCCCAGACTGTTAACCCGACAACACGCCCATAAGGAAGAATCCCCTCGGGATCAGTAGAAGCCACAGAAGAACTAAACAGACGGGATAAGGCATCAGGCTTGGTGTTCTTGCTACCCGGACGGTAAGAAATCACAAACTCGAAACGAGCGAAAAACAACGCCCAACGAGCTTGACGGGCATTAAGTCGTTTGGCAGAACGGATGTACTCAAGGTTCTTATGGTCTGTCCAAACGACAAAAGGAACGGTCGCCCTCCAACCACTGTCGCCATTCGCCTAGGGCTAAGCGGATGGCGAGCAGTTCACGGTTACCCACATCATAGTTGCGCTCAGATGGCGACAGGCGATGAGAAAAATAAGCGCAAGGATGAACCTTATCGTCAGACTGGAAGCGCTGGGATAGAATGGCTCCCACGCCTACCTCTGAAGGCCAACCTCGACAATGAATTGTCTAGTGACGTCAGGAGTAACGAGGATAGGAGCGGACGTAAAACGTTCTTTTAGAAGATCAAAAGCTCCCTGGGCGGAACCGGACCACTTAAAACACGTCTTGACAGAAGTAAGAGCTGTGAGAGGGGCAGCAACTTGACCGAAATTACGAA
Source organism: Oncorhynchus gorbuscha (assembly GCF_021184085.1). Taxonomy (NCBI): domain Eukaryota; kingdom Metazoa; phylum Chordata; class Actinopteri; order Salmoniformes; family Salmonidae; genus Oncorhynchus; species Oncorhynchus gorbuscha. Next base: position 2,456 of record NW_025757286.1, read on the forward strand.
TGAAACGCCGATAGAAATTAGCGAAACCTAAAAAGCGCTGCAACTCGACACGTGACCTTGGAACGGGCCAATCACTGACAGCTTGGACCTTAGCGGAATCCATCTGAATGCCTTCAGCGGAAATAACGGAACCGAGAAAAGTAACGGAGGAGACATGAAAAGAGCACTTCTCAGCCTTTACGTAGAGACAATTCTCTAAAAGGCGCTGTAGAACACGTCGAACGTGCTGAACATGAATCTCGAGTGACGGAGAAAAATCAGGATATCGTCAAGATAGACAAAAACAAAGATGTTCAGCATGTCTCTCAGAACATCATTAACTAATGCCTGAAAACAGCTGGCGCATTGGCGAGACCGAACGGCAGAACCCGGTACTCAAAATGCCCTAACGGAGTGTTAAACGCCGTTTTCCACTCGTCCCCCTCTCTGATGCGCACGAGATGGTAAGCGTTACGAAGGTCCAACTTAGTAAAGCACCTGGCTCCCTGCAGAATCTCGAAGGCTGATGACATAAGGGGAAGCGGATAACGATTCTTAACCGTTATGTCATTCAGCCCTCGATAATCCACGCAGGGGCGCAGAGTACCGTCCTTCTTCTTAACAAAAAGAACCCCGCCCGGCCGGAGAAGAAGAAGGCACTATGGTACCGGCGTCAAGAGACACAGACAAATAATCCTCGAGAGCCTTACGTTCGGGAGCCGACAGAGAGTATAGTCTACCTCGAGGAGGAGTGGTCCCTGGAAGGAGATCAATACTACAATCATACGACCGGTGAGGAGGAAGGGAGTTGGCTCGGGACCGACTGAAGACCGTGCGCAGATCATGATATTCCTCCGGCACTCCTGTCAAATCGCCAGGTTCCTCCTGAGAAGTAGGGAGAGAAGAAACGGGAGGGATGGCAGACATTAAACACTTCACATGACAAGAAACGTTCCAGGATAGGATAGAATTACTAGACCAATTAATAGAAGGATTATGACATACTAGCCAGGGATGACCCAAAACAACAGGTGTAAACGGTGAACGGAAAATCAAAAAAGAAATAGTCTCACTGTGGTTACCAGATACTGTGAGAGTTAAAGGTAGTGTCTCAAATTTGATACTGGGAAGATGACTACCATCTAAGGCAAACATGGGCGTAGGCTTGTCTAACGGTCTGAAAGGAATGTTATGTTTCCGAACCCATGCTTCGTCCATGAAACAACCCTCAGCCCCAGAGTCAATCAAGGCACTGCATGTAGCACCCGAACCGGTCCAGCGTAGATGGACCGACATAGTAGTACAAGATCTAGATGAAGAGAACTGAGTAGTAGCGCTCACCAGTAGCCCTCCGCTTACTGATGGGCTCTGGCCTCTTACTGGACATGAATTAACAAAATGTCCAGCAACTCCGCAATAGAGGCACAGGCGGTTGGTGATCCTCCGTTCCCTCTCCTTAGTCGAGATGCGAATCCCTCCCAGCTGCATGGGCTCAGTCTCAAAGCCAGAGGAGGGAGATGGTTGCGATGCGGAGCAGGGAAACACCGTTGATGCGAGCTCTCTTCCACGAGCCCGGTGACGAAGATCTACCCGTCGTTCTATGCGGATGGCGAGAGCAATCAAAGAGTCCACATCTGAAGGAACCTCCCGGGAGAGAATCTCATCCTTAACCACTGCGTGGAGTCCCTCCAGAAAACGAGCGAGCAGCGCCGGCTCGTTCCACTCACTAGAGGCAGCAAGAGTGCGAAACTCAATAGAATAATCCGTTATGGACCGTTCACCTTGGCATAAGGAAGCCAGGGCCCTAGAAGCCTCCCTACCAAAAACTGAACGGTCAAAAACCCGAATCATCTCCTCTTTAAAGTTCTGGAACTTGTTAGAGCAATCAGCCCTTGCCTCCCAGATAGCTGTGCCCCATTCTCGAGCCCGGCCAGTAAGGAGTGAAATGACGTAAGCAACCCGAGCTCTCTCTCTAGAGTATGTGTTGGGTTGGAGAGAGAACACAATCTCACACTGCGTGAGAAAGGAGCGGCACTCAGTGGGCTGCCCGGAGTAGCAAGGTGGGTTATTAACCCTAGGTTCTGGAGGCTCGGCAGGCCAGGAAGTAACAGGTGGCACGAGACGAGACTCTGGAACTGTCCAGAGAGGTCGGAAACCTGAGCGGCCAGGTTCTCCACGGCATGGCGAGCAGCAGACAATTCCTGCTCGTGTCTGCCGAGCATGGCTCCTTGGATCTCGACGGCAGTGTAACGAGCGTCTGAAGTCGCTGGGTCCATTCCTTGGTCGGTTCCTTCTGTCATGCAGGTGAAAGAGGACCCAAAAGCGACTTAACAGAAACAGAGTTTATTCAAGTCCAAACAGGGAATAACAGACATCCTCTAGTCTGTAGAGGGGAATAACAGGAGAAGCGGCCACAGACTGCAGGTCGCTTCGGGTAGGCGCAGGCCGTAGTTGACAGAGACACCTGCTCACACGCAGCATCTGATGAAGGCAAAAACACGACAGGACAGGGCGAAACACAATCACAGCACGGTGAATACTAAACAAGGAACCGACAGGACAGGAACGGAACACAAAGGAATAAGTAGGGACTCCAATCAGGGGAAAGAGATGAATAATGTAGGGTATGTAAACATTATATTAGGTAGCATTGTTTAAAGTGGCTAGTGATATATTTTACATCATTTCCCATAAATTCCCATTATTAAAGTGGCTGGAGTTGAGTCAGTGTGTTGGCAGCAGCCACTCTATGTTAGTGGTGGCTGTTCAACAGTCTGATGGACTAGAGATAGAAGCTGTTTTTCAGTCTCTCGGTCCCAGCTTTGATGCACCTGTACTGACCTCGCCTTCTGGATGATAGCGGGGTGAACAGGCAGTGGCTCGGGTGGTTGCTGTCCTTGATGATCTTTATGGCCTTCCTGTGACATCGGGTGGTGTAGGTGTCATGGAGGGCAGGTAGTTTGCCCCCGGTGATGCGTTGTGCAGACCTCACTGCCCTCTGGAGAGCCTTACGGTTGTGGGCGGAGCAGTTGCCGTACTAGGCGGTGATACAACCCGACAGGATGCTCTCAATTGTGCATCTGTAGAAGTTTGTGAGTGCTTTTGGCGACAAGCCAAATTTTTCAGCCTCCTGAGGTTGAAGAGGCGCTGCTGCGCCTTCTTCACGATGCTGTCTGTGTGGGTGGACCAATTCAGTTTGTCTGTGATGTGTACGCCGAGGAACTTAAAACTTACTACCCTCTCCACTACTGTTCCATCGATGTGGATAGGGGGTGTTCCCTC